>NW_020884902.1:6301808-6541324 GCF_003945725.1 Corapipo altera | reverse complement strand
ATTTTAATAGTCCTGCTCTTATATCAGTGATGTCAATAATGCTTCAGATTCAAACAGTCAAATGGATGTTTCTTAAAAAAAAAAAGGGAAGAAAAAGAGTGCACAGAACTATTGTGATCCTCATCCTTAATGTGTATTTTAAGTTTGGCAAACAAAATTTATTAGTATAGGTATCTCTATATTAAAATATTATATCCTGCACAACGAACAGCATTCATACTACATCTAACAGTTTTACTCCTCCCTTTCTGTGGTTCCCAGGTTTGTTTTTGCTCAGCAGCTATGTCTGCTTAATCAAGACTGCAATTTTCAGTTTGTTGCTTTGATGGCCAAATGTATATTCTTTATGTTTTGGGGGGGAAATGTCAAACTTTGGCAGCTGAATATGCAAAGATATTTTAGTTGCAAGCACTTAAGAGGAGAGGAAAGAAAATAAAATAACTTCCATCCACTGATGAAGATGGTCTTTTAATAAGATCAGTACATCAGCAATAAAATTAAAAAGGTATTAAGAAGGTGTGGCAATGTGAGACAGAAGGAAAGGTAATTACTTGCCATTCATATGCTTTAATTCCTTGCTAATCTCTTCTCTGTCAGCTCTTGCAGCCATAGTGTAATAGCAAGTGGCCATTGAAAGAGATGCATGGTGTCCTTAATGAACCTTTGGAGTTCTGACTGATCTGGGCAGGAAAAACTAGAGGTATGGAGACTTCTAGGAGGTTAGTAACCATATACTGCCATGAAATGCCACTTAAAACAGCAAGTTAAGCAAACAGCAAAGAAATGTAGGGTATGTTTTGTGGGTGTGTTTCTAAAGTTCTGACAGCTTTCTCTACTTAAAAGGGCTTGTTGTACATAGGGAGGAAAAAAGAGCAGTCCTACTGTTTCCCTGATTTGCCTGTGGCTCTTGGGTGACTGGCCCAGATATGAAGGTTTGAAGCCAGTGAAGAGAAGCCCTGGGCTCCCAGAGCTCTATTGTCAACATCATGGTTGTGATGCCATTCTGCTTTCTTCCTGCTCCTCCCTCAGGCAGAGACAGTTAAACCAGAACCAGCAACATTGTGCCTCACAGAAATCTTGGGTCTGTTATTTCTTTTTACATTATAAATAAGTAACCTCATATTACACTTATATAGGAACCTCATGCTGCACAACATAGAACTAAAGAATCTAATTCCTCTGAGTTGTCTCTCCTCCCACAGCAGACCTGGGAGAGCAAAGGGTGCTCAGACCCCTTCAGCATTTGTTCTTCACCTTTCACCACTCATTCTCTGAATTTTTTTGTTCTACCCTCTCTTTTTCCAATCTCCTGGCACCTCAGGGAGCAGATTCAAAACCTTCACAACACAGTTACCACTATTGGAGACTTCATATTTTCAGCACCCTGTCAGCATAATCTTAATAGCTTAATGCTTATAACATGGCTGTAGAAGTGCTGTTAGTGGTACACCCAAAAGAGCTCTCTGTGTATGTGAAACAAAAGAAAAAACTTCTCTATTCTTCAGACCAAAACTAGTATTTACATTTGCAGCCTAACTAGCCTAAATGATCTCTTGGTATTCGTTGTATAAGCATTGTAAATATTACCAAGCATGGGAGCACAGAAGAATGGTATATGGTAGAGGTGACCAGACTGGATTGCAAACCTTTTGTTTGGCTCTCAAACCACCTGAATAAAGATGGCTTAGTGTCAAGCATCCTATTACTTCGTGCTTAGGCTTGTTTAATTTGTTCCCTGGGTGAAGCTGGCAAGAGTCACTGCAACATGAATGATCTTGCACCTGGAATCCTGAGCTTTTGCTCAGGAAATCTGCACAAAACTCCTGTGTTACTAAAATGGCTTGCATCCTGCTTGGTTCATGCTAATATCAATATAATTAATATTGATCACAGATCAAGCTTCTGTCTTCAAAGCAAGGTAACTGTAATTATGGTTGAAATCCTCCTCTGTACTTTAATCTATAATATTTGACTTTGAAGTTATAGTGTTTCTCTGGGTGCCATTTTCACATCTAAATATATTATCATGTAAAGCCCACTAAGCTTTTTTGTGCCCATTTATTGCACTTAAGAATTGATTCCTCCCCTCAAGCATTTCCTTATTTTTTGAATGTGTGCCTTTTTAGACTTTACTAGATGTGTTACCACATTAATCACTGTAAATTCCAATGTGTGCTTAAGGTCTTTAATGTTTGGTCCCAAGAGGCTTCACATATAATACGTAGTTAGGAACTCAACATTCTGACAAACGTGCAGAATAAAGACCTTCTGTAGAACTCGAAACATTTTGCAAAGTGGTTTGTCCTTTGCAAGTGCTGCTCTGCCTCACATTCCTCTATTTGTAGCAGTGCTTTTGACTCTTTCTTGGTAAATTTGATCTCTACACTGTGTAATTAATTTGATCATTCATCTATGCCTGACTGAAAACTTTTGATGGTTTTGTTTTTTAATAAATAAACTTGATTGTCCCAAACTCCAAAGCAAAAACCAAATAATAATAAAAAATATTTGAAGGTCTGAGCTGCATTTATCTCCAGTGAGATCCATGCATTATAGTGCTCTGCTTAAGAAAGAGAGTAGGACATATCAATCAGAAATGCAGATACTGATTTGCAGGATATTTAGTTAGAGACCTGTTTTAGAGAGGAGAAATCAAGTGAGCATTCAGCTGACCACAGTGTGTTCCTTGAGAATTCATTACTTGCTGTGTTGGAAAACTAACTGGTCAAGGAAACTTACAGTACCTGTCAGGGTTGCTATTTCAGAAAAAAACCTTCTCCTCCATCAGCACGGCTGTTTAGATAAACTGATCACTCCTTTAATCGATTCTGAGTGGTGAAAAGTTGCCATGGATACAAGATCCTGCAGCAATCAAAACAGAAAGTAAGTTTAGAATTGGAAGTGACAGATTTATTCATCACGTACTTAACAAGCCTTTGAAGGGAAAGAGAGAGTTTGTAGGAGTCCTTAGGCTGTGTATAAAAAGATTGTGGAGAAATACTCAGAGAATTGCCAATAGGCACTTCAGTTGGAGAGTACTGGCTAATATTTGCATTAGAACCATTGCACAGATGTGTTTGCTTGAAACTTTTGCTCTGGATAACAAAACCATTGAAGTCTGCAAGCCTCTTGTCATTTATCTTCAGTCTCAGCAATAAATAGTCAGCTGAAAATTGCTGTCTTGTCAGTGGAGGGTTTCAAACTGTTCCAGGCTCAACTTAGGAAGCCATGAATGCAGGGCAGCCACTTCTGAAATCAAATCTTTGGATCCTTCTTTCATTCTAAACAAATTTCAGAAAGTGAGTTTTCAATGTCCGCTACTAAAATTGCTTGAATTCTTCAGAAACATTTCTTGGATTTCTGTGGGATCCTGCTGAGCTGCCTTCTGCTGTACTTTTTTATAGTTGTCTGAGTTTAGTACATTTTTCAGATGGGTGTTGTAGGGATGTCATTCATTTGCTGGTGATGCCACATAGTATTTTGGTACACAAGACTCAGTCCTTCTCAGAAACTTTCACTCACTAGTATGTGTGAGATGGGAAACAAAACAACAACAGAAAACTACTTTAGCTGTGAAAGGTCAGAGAAGACAAAACAAATTAAAATAACTATTAGAAACAACAGGAGGAAAGTGTTGCAGTCATCTCATTCTCTTGGGTAAGCTCCTTATAGTCTTAGAGCTGTGCTGAAGTTAATTTTCTCTCTTACTCAGTCCTTTCAAACTTGTCAGAAATCACCTCTCCCCCTCCCACCTCTCTAAACTGAATGTATATTTAATAAGAGGACATGCAAAAACAAACTCATTTCCTGATTTCTCCTATGTATAAACACACAGTGCTAATTGAATTTTTTTGTAAATCAATGTTCACAAAAAAATAAAGCATGTTTCCTCAGTTCAAAGCATGTCTGGGTTTAAGGGTTTTGTGCTCGAATCAAGAAACCTCTGTGGCAATACATAAACATGCAAAGAAAGTCAGCATAATGGATAGGATTTCTTTTTAAATTTTCTTTTTTTTTTTCAACCTGAGGCTTTCTAGTAAAACGTGGAGGTTGAAAATCATTTGCAAAAAATCCAGAAGAAATGATTCAGTGAATCTGTGTGCAGCAAAGCAGATATGTTTAGCTGCCCTCTCATCCCAGGGAGCTGATCGGCCACAGAGGTGCTTGTACAGCCCAGGGTGGGCACAGGGCAGGACTTTAAAGCTCACAATAGATGTATAAGTACATGAGCAAACTGACTGTCTCTGAATCAATACAGTGTGGTGCTCACTCCTGTGTTCCCTTGAGATGCTCTCCAGTATGAAGAGGTTCCCGTTTCACTGCTCTTGCTTCTACTTTGCAATTTAAGTCTTGTACTTTCAGCATTTGCAAACACAAAAACTAACAGGGCTTCCACGGAATCTCGTCTATGGATCTTAGGATACATGATTCAATGTTTAGGTATTTATCACATGCTCATTTTAAACTTAAATATTGAATTCCATTATTAGAAATAAATAATGAATAATATTTGTTTTCAATTTAGAGCTGGCTTAACTAGTATACTATTATATATTTTCCTCTTCACCATTCTGAGGGTTCCAAATGAATCAAATCCATCTCATGACAAAAACAAAAGTGTTTATAAAAAATCTGAGATTTGGTTTGCTACTATGTCTGAAGCTAGTGCTATTCACAAAAATTTGGGTGGCTGTGCATTGTTCTGTTGCAAATACTTAATTCTCAAAAAATATGCAAAAGAATGTGAGTTATGGCACTCTCCTGTATCCTGTGTGTCCCTTGTTTCCATCCCTTAGTCACAGAGGAAGAACACCACCTTATGGCCTACAGAATCATTAAAAAATGAAGGGATGGGGAGGGATGGAATCCCCAAAACACCTGGAATGCATTTGCCCAAAATATTAATCTTAGGAGTAGTTTCTAAGTATTTTGAGAAGGATAAAAGAGAGTTAATGCTCTCAGGACAGTTGCATGGGTGTCTCTGAAATGTTAGTTTTTGGGTTTGTTTCTATAACTGCAAGGAATTGCAGTTTCCATTGCCCCACTGCAAACATACACTGGCTGCTACGTGAACATTCCTGGTCTTTCCCAAGGCACAGCCAGTTTTGTTAGTGTAAAATAATGTTTTCTAGAATGTCAGATGTATGTAAACAGACATGGTGTTAAGAGGTTATTTAGGCAGATAGACATAAGTCCTTTTTTTTCTCCATTAAAATAGGTTTAAGTTGATGTTTTGCTCTGAACCAAGCTCACAGCCTGCTACAGCATTTCATTTGTGGGGCTGCAATATTTTGGGCTACTCTGATAGACCAAATCTATCTATGTCCTTCATATATGAGGGAAGATAGACCATGATAAGAGTTGATCTTAATCTTGTGTCTCAGCTCTCAGTAGTTTATAAATGATGACATATTTATAACTAGAATTTATTGTATTTCTGCTTATAATTAACTATCTAAAATGTAATACCATTATGTCTTAAGCAAAAAAAGTCTGCACATAACACGGAAATATGTTGTTTGAATGTCAGTTTTTTTGGATAAGTAAAACATAGGAATATTATGAACATGTCACTGCATGGCGTGTAGGGAAAATATTTTTGTAGTATTTGTTCCAGGGTAATTGCTACATTAAAATTAACTGTTACATAAAATTAAGTCATTTTGTCTCACTACTTGAACCTACAGTAATTTTTCCTAAGTTATTGTGTTAGCAAGTACAGCATGACCTTATTGAAGTGGAAATCCTGTTAGTCCTTTTTATCAAAGTCACAAAGCACAAAGAGAGTTGCACTGGAAAATGCTGGCATAGACAGTCAGGTTTGAAAACTCTGAATGTCTTTGCCTATCCTATAGATATGATAGTTTCTTGACATATATACTTACTTTTCTGTGTGTATCCTTGATGGACTTTATAAAATATTTGAAATAACAGGTCTGAGATAAAAATTGATTTTCCTCTCTTTATACAACACACAACATACAATAAATCCATTTCAACAAGCACCAAAACTGAAGATTCTATCTGAATGCATTACTAATAAATTAATTCTCTACTTGTCTTCATAAAAACTCATAATAAGTTTAGATTTAAAAGAACTGTTGTAGTATAAGGTTTCTAAAGAAGGGAAGGAAATTATTTTATACTAAAGAATGGCCTGTAATTCCCAAGAATGTAGTGAAATTTTGTCCCTTGAAAACCTCAAGCTGAGATGTAATGACGTAGGTCGTTCTAAGGGCAGGCAGGTTGGAATCACCCCTGGTTTGGACTGCACCCCCCTGATCACAGGTTCAAAATCTTGGCAAATTTTGATTTATAGCCAGGCAAGTTTAGGAGTGAGGAGAAGGCAGAGAGTTGTGATACTCCATTAAGCTCCATTGCATCTGATTAAGAACTTTGCCCTCTGAAGGAGGATGCTGCAAAACAGTATTGGGAGTTCTATATATGTCCTGGTCTTTTTGTGGTGCTATTTCAATAGAGTCATATGGGAATGGAAAATTCATCCTGACAAATGAGTGAACCATCTATTAATTCTGCCAGGGCTGAAATGTATTGCTCTAAATCTAGAATCTCTAAAGGAATGAAGCTAAACTCATTTCCTCTTCAAACTGTCAAGTACAACTAAAGTCTAAACTTTTAAAAACTTTTTTTCCTGACACTGATTGCCTTTTTGGGGTGAATTTACTTAAAGCTTTCTGCAAGGAACCGAACTGAGACATGGGATTCTGGAGTTTTTCAGAGCTGCAGGTCCTGCTTAACAGCAGGGTGATGCTCATTAGTATGACATTATTTTATTACCAGATAATTAGGCTGATAATGCTAATTCAGATTTAGATCCCTTTGATAACAGTGAAGAATGAAGCTGATAATTAAGGACTGTAATTTGTTAAGTAGATGTTTGTTCACAGAGCCTAAATCAACTACCAAAAAAGATTTTTAAAATAGTTTTCTTCTTTTGCTGTCTTATCATTTTGGTGGTTCAAAAACACTGTGATGGGACACAGGACACATCACCTACATTTCAGGGGAGTCAAATATGGTTGGCATATGGAGTTACTAAATAATTCATTACCTTTTTAACTATTAATGATTAATTTTATATTTTTAAGATAATATTGTTGGGCTCTTTAACAAAATAGATCAAAGTATTTAATTCTGGGAACAAGAAATCACTAACGCTATTGAACATACTGTGATGTAAGTAAAGATGAAGTTTAGATGAACTTAACATTCAGTGGTTCAGTCTGTCAAGAAGATTTTATACTTTAGAAAATGTTTTGTCCAGAGCCTTTTCATCTCTCTAATGAAAAATATCTCCTTTGCCTATTTAAATGTCTAATGGGGGCATGTGAATTACTTCAATATAAGATATTGTAATCTGCAAATGTTCCAAGTTGGTTCATGTGATGACATCCAGCAAAAGTCTACATGAGCCACATTCCTGTGTGGATTTCCCTCTTCATTGACTTTTCCCAGCACTCCATGTGTTAGAATTTTTTCTGCTCATAGCTAAGTAACATTTTATTATCATCCTGTTATGGGAGGACTATAAGAATTCCTTCTGATGCTAATTAAAAAAATAGTACATTTATATAGATCAATTGTTTGCTGTTTACTCTCTGAATGTTTAGTAACAGAAAATTATTGACAGGAATTGTTACTGACATGGCAAATTTTAAATTGATGCTAGAGAGCATTTGTGGGAAATATATTTCCCAGCTGGAGTAGGAACATGGAGTAGAAAGTCATCACCTTAATACTCTGTGATCTGCATGGGTAAAGAAATCAGGATGTTTTGAATGTCTCCAAAAAATAGTGAGAAACAGGCAGCAGAACAAGTGTTCTCAGGGCTTACCTGTAAGATAGTTTTAAACGGCGTGGAATTGCAAGTAGTGCAATCATCTGATGGGAGAGTCCCAAAGCCAACTCTTTTCCTGTGAAATTTGCCATTAAAAAAAGTGGGTGACAATTCCACAGTTGCACGTGGAGGGCTGGTGGTATGTTGAGTGATTGTCTGTAAGCCAAGAGAAAGAACAAATTTTCAGTGCTAATGGACATGTAGCTGAGGCCTAAAATGTATGTTTGTGTAACACGAAATACACAGACAGGTGAATGCAAGTCTATGAATCAGAGGTTATAGATTTGCATATACACTTACTGTAATTTTGGCATTAAAGATATCGTTAAGTCACCAGTGTAAAAAAGCACACAGATGCCTTCTTTCCATATGAAATATTGGTTTTTCTTTAAATAATAATAAAAAATAATAAAAGAAAAAGGAAATTTTTCTTGAGGTAGTGGAGTTACAGATATGTTTGACCAGGATAACTGGAAAATCTTTGAAATGTATTGGGTAGTTTCAATATATCTGTATTGAATATCTACATATTCAATATATATCTCTATATATAAGGCCATCTTTTTGTTTGTTTGATTTTCCCCTACCTGAATATTGTCATCTTTGTATCCTTCTGGCAATATAAAAAAGTCTAAGGCAGATGTAAAGAAATTTGCTGTTGATTCAATAGACAGTTACAAGACTAAAGTAAAATAAAAGGGCCTTGGTGAAAGTTAAGAGGTGTTTCATTTCTGCTAGAAAACCATACTTTAAATATTGAAAATGATGCTTTGGATGTATTTTTCCAGTGATTTTGGATGATATTTCAGATCTATTTCAGTAGTGTGGTGAACTGGAGCTAATATATAGCCGTAGGTGTTTTTCAGAACTTTAGGTATTGTAAAATAAATTGAATTTGTCCCACCGGTTTGAACACACTTATATTCCTGATGGAACATAGTTCCTGTCAAAACAAGCTAAGACCAGCTGAGTGCAGGATTTGTTGTTTGCTGCTTCTGACACAGGATAGCTTATTTATAATTAGAAGTTCAAGTCTGACTCCTCATTGTTCAACTGAGAAGAAGAAACAACTCTTGTTTGGCTTCTCAGTTGTGCAGTGTGGTGGTTAATTCCCCTTCTCTGGTTACCTGCAAATACAAAGGTTTTTAGGAATATGCCCTATGACTTGGTGAGGTTGTCTGCTGTAAATCTCCTTTCAGTGCAAAGTACATATAGTCATTATTAAGGCTGGTGGTGGCTGTGTTTACATTGGAAGTACAGAACTACATAAGTATTTCAAGAAAATATTGCCGTACTACTTGCACTTCCATTTGCAGAGCTTGATTTGTTTTCACTAGGCCCTAAATTTTTTCTCCAGATTTGCTATAAAGACCCTGCAATTCATTAATCATGTTTGCTCTGGGGTACTAACCCCAACTTCACAAGAGAGTGTGGAGTGAGAGAGGGGTTAATTTTACTCTTGCTAATAGTTCCTAGGTAAAGCAGTTCTTAAAGTAACAGATTTTCTTCTTTTTTTTTCTATTAAGTTTCCTAGTGCCTTGTTCTCACCATTCTTAACAAAAGCCTAGGTCTTGGTTCCCTGAGTTAAAATGTGCTGGGTGCCAGAGGAGCTTAAAGTTTCCCACATGCTAAAATGAAACAAAATGTGTTAATTTTCTTTGCTAAATAACATGTGCTCTGTTATATGTTTCAATCTGTCTTTCATCTGATCTATTAGGCACACATTATCAGTGTATAATGAATGTACAAAGATATTTCTCTTAAAAATGACAACTATATAAATAATTCAAGTAGTCAGAAATCAAAATTACTGTGGCTTGCCTTGTGCTTTCTCCGCTAGAAATCTGACACCACAGAAATACATGGGTAGGGAATGTTGCTTGGGAATGATCGACAAAGGACTTCACTTCCTCTGCACAAGAAACTAAATATTTTCCGAATATAAAAGAACAGCTAATATATTGTGATTTGCCAATAGACCCCAAAAATGGAAGAAGGCCCAGCGGGGGTGGTCCAGGGAAATGTGAAAAAAACTCAGGAATAATGCAGGATATGACTGACCCCAGCTGCTGCAACGAGCTGAGTTTATCCAAGCACAGACGGGTCTGGAGGGTGGGTTTTGTTTTAGATAAACAGCCATGAACAGCTGAGGGAATCAGTTGGTGGTTTCTCCCTGAGCTCATTGACAGAGTGTGAGTGTGTCCCTGTGTCAGCCAGGCCAGTGCTGGGGCAGTGGGCAGGTTTAGCCCAACTTAGAGTATAAAAGCTGAAGAGAGCAACAGGCTTGAGCTGTTTCAACCCATGTTCTCTTTCACAATGATTGGGGCTGCCCAGCATCCTGACAGTGAGCATATTCTGGAGACTGGTATGGGAATCACACTGGATTTGTGTTTCAGCTGTGTATTGCAGTGGTGTGCTCTCTCTCATTCTCTCTCTGTGTATATGTATACAGTATCCAAGTGTAACCTACCTTTATACAGTATATTTTTTATCACTCCACTAGATCAGAAATCTGGTGTAACATCAGCCATCTTCAAATACATAAATTTTATATTAAAGAGTACACTCTCTGCTTGTATAATATCTAAAAGAATCTGGTCACTGAGTATTGGCTTCTGACAAATACTGTTATAGAGATGGTTTTACTAGAATGATTTTTCTAAGGAAAGCAATATCTAGGCATAAAATAAATGTTCATTCCATGTAATTGTTTAATGGCCAAACTGGTACTAAAAAAACCTATTACTTGAAAGCTAATGGTCAAGTGGAAGCAAATACCGTATGCTGAAGGACAGAGGATGTGAAATTGGCCGTTGTGGAATGAAAAGGTTGATGTGAGAAGCAGTGCATTTCAGTGTGGATGTGAGAAAGACATGTAATGACTTCCAAGGCAAATGAATCTAGCAAATAAGCCCAGAACTGCTGCCAGATTTAACATTTCTGATGGTTTTACAAGAAGACAATAACAGAAGGAAAGCAAATGAATATTTTCTGACAATGCTCGATTGGTATTATAATTCTTTGTACCCATTTGTGTAGCTTTGTTGTTAAATTGCAAAAAGATTAAATCAATTGCAAAAATTGGTTAATATATTTTGGTAATTTTCTACATTTCTGGGCTTTTTGATAAAAAAAAAGGAGGAAAGCATTGTATTATTCCTCTTGAAAACTATTCTGCTCCAGATTTATCCTTTTAGTACTTTGAAGTTAGGGCGTAAGAATGTTACTTGGGATATAAATTAAATACTGAAATATTATTATTAATCCTGTGTGAGAATATATATATATATAAAATCTCATAGACATTGCAGGTAAAAATATTAGCCTTTTCCTTTTGTCTTTTGTGGAGTGAGAAGATACTGTAAAGAGGCTGGTGCTTCTCAGTCTACTTCAATGAGAGTGTCTTATTTTCTTAAAACTAAAATATTTCCTCAGGAAATGATATGCTTCAGATCCTGATGTTTTACCTAACAATGAATAATTCATATAAAATGAATGGAACATAAAATATCTTCTTTACAATTGAAAATACAAGCAACATTTTCCCCTTTGAGAAAAGTGCATAGCTGCAGAATGTGGAAAACTATTTGAAATGTATCAAATACTATATAACAAACAATAGATATGTTTTGCATTTTGCTTTCATTTCAACCATACCTGTTGGATACTTTTATGCTGTTCACAAAGGTAGCTAGAATTGTAGTGTAACTTTATCACAGCTCATTTTGGTGTTATTATTTAAAAAAAAAAACCCTGTGCATGCCAAAAACACTTGTTGATTGTAGTGTATAAGGTGGGAGGGTAATGCAGACTTCAAAGCATTCAAATGTCATTTGTCTGCATCATGATGGTGTCTATACACATTTTTTGAAAGTGCCCTTTCCTTACTTGTTGATTATCACATGAATCACATTATGAAAAATTTGTATCCTTATATCTCTCTACTAAACAAGCTTTTACAAGCGTTACTTTGGTGTGATTGCTCATGTCCCCTGTTGCTGGGAAATGAAGTAATTTCACATCTTATGAATACTTCATATAAGATACGCTATGAAAAATATCCTTGAGAAATCTGCTGAAAATACTTATGAAGTATTTGAAGACCCATAACTCTATAACTGACTACTACAAATTATATTAAAGAAGAGGAATGAAAAAAGTAATTCTTTTGCTGATGGAAGTTGGCAGCTGTATCACTCATTTTCTTAGTGAAATGGATTCAGCGGAATTAATGTCAGACATAAAACTTCCTTTTGAGAGGCAAAACTGCTTAAATTGCAACCTTATAAATATCATAGGTCTTCTGTAGGAATAGGAATGAAGATTTCTGATAAAATACAGGATTAAATGGAAAAGTGCTTTAAAAGCATGCAGGAGAGAGTACATCCATTTCCAAGAACCCAACCTGGGCCTCCTGTGGTGTCACAAACCCCTGCTGGTGTGGGCAGACACACTCGTTTGGGTTTGTGCCCGACTGGTTTGCAGTGCAAACACAGCCCTGGGTGTTGGAAGCCTTTCCAATGTTTTCAGTCTGCAGAACTGTGGACTTTGTTTGGGAGGCTTAATTTTTTAAAATTTCTATTTTAGCTTCAGCTCTGGTAATTCTTCCTTTCAAGCAGCTGCTTGTATTTTAAGGGTGTTTCTGACCAGGTGCTAAGCACTTGACTTGTTATTAATATTATTATTTCTTTTAATAGTGAAGCAACTGCTTGGGCCAAGTGTCTTATTTATTCTTCATTTTGCTGTGGAATAACTTTACCTCTATGTAAGCAGGCAGGTGTGTTTTATACAGGTCATGCAACAGTGGTCTGGGTCAGCAATGGTGACTTTATTGAAATAATTGTTCTTAGGAAGCTGTCAGTAGACATAGAGATTTCTGTGCATTTAGGTAAGATTGCTGGCATTTACATGAGAGTATGGGTACATGTTTTTTTTGTCAAAGCTTTCTTTTTTCTAAGGTAATTTGGTATTGTGTTGTTCAATCAAACACAATTTTTATAGGCATCGTTAGGCATCACAGAGTTGTCATCCTCAAAGAGACCCTTTTTGAGTTCACAAAGTTGTTATTTTATTTTTTTTTAAATTTCTTTTCTGACTTTTTAAATGTTGTAGAAGGCAGGGACTTAAACAGCCAAACAATAATTTTTATGTAGGTAATTCAAATATAACCAAATCAAATAAAATTGAAGTTGTCTGCCAGCTTTAAAAGTTCATATTATTATGTCCTACTTCAGACTAAAGTTTCAAAAATTCAGACTTTCTTTGAATTTAAATTCCTAGTTTAGTCTTTGACTAATCTGACCAGTATCAAAAGTTTCCTTCTCCAACTTGCCTTTCTCACCCTCCCACTTGGTCATAAACTAACATGATAATTGCTGTGCTTACTCTGCCTTTTTGAAACTGAGTGAGCCTTTTGTAAATTCAGTGAATCTGACAGCTGGAGAGCTATTTGTGATGAGTTAGTTGGCATTTTTTAAACTTTTGTTGTTGAAGTGCTTTTTTAACCACTGGGACAAGAATTCATTGATGAAGTAACAGTGTTCCCATTCCAGGTGATGTTCCCTTGCTCAGATTATTCTGTGCCTTTGCTGGGGCTTGTCCACCTGCAGTACTTGAGAAAACTGATGTTAGTCTCACAGGTGGGGCAAAGTCAATGTGCTTGAGAGCAGGAAATGTTTGAATCTCCTCGTGGCTGCTGTCACACAGAAGTCAGGCAGCCTTGGACTGTGGTGGCTGAACCTCCTGAGCAACAGGTGGGCTAAGGTTTTCTGCAGAGGTTTCCATTGCAGTCGTGCATTAAACCTACACAACAGCTTCTGTACTTGATTCTTTAACATACTTTATTGCACTGCCTTCACAGCTTTAGCTGATTGGCTCTTATAGTGAGTGAATATAAGTGCTATATGATAGAGATTATAGAGAGTGGAGAGAAATTATACTATTTTTTTTTAATTCAACCTGCGATTCAAAGCTTACATCTGTGATTGATTTTTTTTTATTTGTAGACGTGATCAAATATGTGTCAAATGCCTATAACAGTCTTTTTAAAAAGCAAATTAGTTCTTTTAATCAGCCACTGTTTTATTTAAAAAAAAAATCCCAGATGTCCTATTGTTTCCTTGGATGTTTAAAACAGTCCTGAGCACCTTTGCTAAAATATATTTAGTTTAGTCTTCATTCATAGTTCACCAAGTGACTTGTTCATAAGCTATCAAAATAATATGCTTAGCAAGATAAAGAGGTCTGCAGCTGGAAAATGAGGCTACAGTAAATGCATCCCACTTGGCTTGGGAGTTAGCAGGAATCTCAGATTTGGGAGATGAGGCAGTACGTTGCTCAGGAAATCAGCACGAGTATGACAACAACAAGGAAGACAAACCAAAGATTTTTTTCTGTCTTGTTTAAAACATGAAATGCGACCCAAGGCACTTTGTGTCTGTTCCCTCAAGGACAGACTCATTATTATTCTATGCAGGGTTAGGACAGGAAGGAGGTGGGTTACACTGTGCTTAGCAATGGGCCTGAAGAGCTTAACCAAATCAGACCAAGGATAAAGGAATCGATGGAAGAGACAAACAAAATCAGCAATGCTGCTCCCTGAATATCACAGAGGTGTGACACGTTTCCCTTTCTGTTTTGTGAAAAAAAAAAAGCTCTGGGCTCATGTAGAATCTCTGCTTTTCAGGTGTGGTGAGGTTCAAGAGCTCCCCCTCTTTAATGACAGAAAATGGAAGACAGAGATGGATGGGGGAAGAGACAGAGCACAAAAATGACTGGCATGAAGTTAAGAACCCAGGGTTTGGTATTGACTGTCAGAAGGTAAAAAGGGGATCACCAAAATGAAAAGGCACTCCTTCCCTCTCTTTCCCAAAGATAACAAAAAAAAGCTACCAATAACCCTACTGGCCCACACATTCTAATAGTTTTAGGGTAGGATTAATCTCTCTGAATTTAGGTATCTAAAGTGTATATTTTTGTATTTGACAATTTATATTTTATAATACACGAAAATAAATAGGTGTTGTCAAGGAATAATTAACATTACAAAGATAGAGATTGGGAAAGTGTGTAAGTCCTAGTGCATCAGTAATACTGTAGCATCATGGCCTAAATTTAAGTACAGGTGCAGCTTTTTCTCTAGTCAGTATATATTTATATCCCTATTCTTACTGCTTTTCCTTCTGCTGTGTTTAGGAAAGTGAAAGGCTTGTAGCTGCTTTCTGTTTCTTCCTCTGATGATTTTACTAGACAAAACACTACTCTTTTCCTTGACCTGTTAATTCAATCATCTAGATCTCTATCTGGATCTGTGGTTCACAGTCAGCATGGAAAATTTCAGTAAAAAATGACCTGTGCTGAATTGAGATGCTTTCATTGAATTGTAAAACTGGTGAATTCATTGATGTATCAACAAGTGACATTCTGAGAAAATTCATAGAAATGTTTGTTTTCAAATTTGCGGAGAAAAGGGATAGAAATGCCTATTATTGTATTTTTGCCTATATTGCCATACAAAAAGTTTCCATACCTCCTAAAGGTCGTATTTCATTAGAGTAAGTCTAGGTTTCAGGAACAGCATTAATGTCTGGGTAAACTTGTAAAAGGAGAGTGAGATTCTTGTCTCTCGCAGTTCTCCTGGCCAGCATCCACTTTTAATTACAGAGCTATCCATTTGTTGTGTTGCTGACACTGAAGCCTGCATATGGCCATTGCATTTTGTTGCTGACTTCATAGAAATAAGTTTTACACTCTTGACTTGACAGGCATCATTGAATTTTACTGTGACAGAGTAAAAATGTAGTAATGGTAATAAAATAACATACAATTGATTAAAATGGACAACCCCAAACTGCTCATGCCCAGTGAAAAAGAGACAAAATTACTGAGTGAAACATAATTATCTGGCTTCATGAGGAAGGCCACTCAGCCAGCTATATGGTGCAGAAGAGGCTGAATTGAGAGCTACCTGCCAAAAAAAACAGGAAAGAAATAAGGGGAGACTTGGTGACTACACAGAGTCCAATGAAATTGCAAATGACTGAGAATGTGGAGTGTCATCCACTCATCTGGAAATGCCTTTCAAGAGTCCTGTAAAATGGATGCGCTTGGGAGAACATTTACCTGAATAACAGCAAGTAATCCCTAATTGAACTTCCAGAGGCTGTTTCTTGACAATGCAAAGCATTTTACTTTTATCCTCCTCTTTTTGGTGCTGACTGATAGATAGGTTGATTTCTGTAATAGAAAACATCATAATACAACCAAGAACATTTTGGAAGGGTTTTATGTGTCATTTTCCCTCTTTTCAGTAATTTTATCAAGACCCAATACAACAAATTGGTTTAAAAACACTTGAACTATTTAGAAATAAATCCATGTATATGTTGTTTTGATTTATGTAAGTCATCTGAAAATTCAAAAGGTAATAAATCTTAAAACAAAAGTTAAGCTTTCATGTGAAGCAAAAGCATCCATATATCAATACGTATTGAAAAGTCACTTAGAATTAACTAATTATCATGGGTCTAGGTTGTATGTGCATATATAATGAATTTAATGAATATCCTGCTACTTCTAAGTTTCTACTTAAAAGAATAATCATTATGTTTTAGTCACTACTGTGGCTAAACCCAGGAGTTTTTAAGGACAATATTTCTTCTGTCATACCTAGGTCTAGAGTATTGTTGTCATTAAAACAGCAAGTTGGGAAAAGAAAATATGTTCATGAAACAAGAACCATCCACATGCCACGCACTGAGTCTGTATCAATTTGCTCAATCTGCTCTCACTGAGCCCAGCCTTGTTCACATGTGCTGCATCTGGTGTCAACTGATACATTATATAGAAATGTGTTGTGCTTTTCAATTCTTTGTCAGACACCTAAAAGTTTACTTTAGTAATTTTAATTTTATTACAAGAATATTGTATCTGGACCTTCTGTTGACTTTGTTCATCGCTTTCACAGCAAGACTCTGCTTGAAAATCATTAAAGACTCAATGAATCTTACAGATACCATAATGTGAGTATGTTCTCATCTTTCTTCCCATAGGTGGTGGCCCCTGCTGAGTATGTAAACAGAAATGCAACCAAGTGTTGGCTGCGAGAAATGATGAAATAAATTGTTTAAACAGTGCCAGGAGTTTGAGTGAGCCAGATTATATTCTGGCACTGATGTCCTTTCTGGGTTCTGTAAAAGGAAAACCCTGCAGCATTCAGAACAAGAAGTCTCTTCAGCCTTCCACTTTTAGTAACTAATAGTTTATATTTTTTTAAAATTGTTTTTGTGCTTTGCTGTTGAGGACATGGAACAGTTTACATACGTGGCACTGAGGAATCCCACCGTTATTCAATCAGTCAACGTGTGACAAAAATATAGAACTGCCGCTGAAAACTCTGCTCTGATGACTCCTTCTTATCTATAAATATTGGATGAGGAGTTACATTTCATCTGTTGTCCATGAAGCTAGTAGGGCAATAGAAGTGAGACAAATTCAGCAGCTTGTCCAAGTACAGAAAGACACAGGCAAAACATGTGATATATTTAAAGCTTTTAAAGGCCTTCACTTTGGTGCTGCTCTTGGTACACTTGCTGTTCTTCCCAGGGAGATCTACTTGGGCCATTTCTCTCTATCTCTTGAAGAACTTTCCTCTGAAGTAATAAGATTTGTTCAAGCAGTTATTGCAGGTGAAAAAAATCCCAACTTTACGTTGTTTTATTTATCTATTTATCTTATTATTTATTTTAAAAGAAAACCTTGAAATATCTTACCTGGAATTCTTCAAAATGCTGATCTACTGCACCCCTAGAAAGGGGAAGTTGATAGTATTTTAGGCCATCTTTCTCTTCAGTTTGATTGCTGATTTCTGATTTATTTATAAATCACACTCACTCCTCACCCCCATGTAAGAAGAGATTGATCTCATCCCCAAATTTGACACAATTCTGGCAATAATTGAGGTGATTAGTACTAGCCATCAGTTTTTCCCTTCAGAATAAAATGTGGCAAGTGAATAAAGCCTGATGGCATGGCTGTGCAAAATTTCATTTAACAGCTCATTGCAGACAGGCCAAGTTGGATTGCCAAATATATCAAATCACTTTTATAGATCTAAGCTGTCTACCTCCTGATTTTCTTAATCGTAAATGGTATAACAGATATTGCTATAGTTTTCCCATGCATTGTAAAAGGGAAGTGTTTTAAATAAGGAGCAGAGCAAGCTGATTTGTTTGGTTAAGTTTACAGGTATATGTTGTATGTACTCCAGATGTTTGCACACATTCCCAGAGTCCTAGGGCCCTTTGTTTCTCCTACATCCACTCTGAATACTCCAGACACATCCAGTCAGTAGGCAGTTGTTGTCAATAAGTTACTAAAAGGACTCATCTGTTATATTTATGTACTTTTCATCCAAGAATGGATAGTTTTTGCTTGCTGTTTCCAATTCCAGAGACGAGGAAATATGCCAGAGTACAAGCTGCTTGCTTCACTTACAGCTACTTTTTTGGTTCTGATGTTCAGTATGTGGGATGACAGGAAAGTGGGAACAATAGATGATGCAAAAACTATCTATTCCTCTCTTCTTGGCATTGAAGTTTTAGCTGGATTTTTATCATAGGTCTAATCTGTGTATCTATAATAATACATGGGCATTTCTGCCTTGTCAGTGTATCAAATAAGATCTCTAACACACTTAATATGCATGTTCTGGGAAATAGGGAGGTGCTATTATCCATGTCTGAAAGAGGAGGAGATGAAGCACAAAGAAGGAAAGAGACTTGTTTAAGGTCACACACATGAAGTTTCTGGTGAATTTGAAATAGAACCCAAGTCTGTTGGAATGGTGTCTTAAGTGAATTTGGTTTCATTCTGCTTTGGATAGCTCTCAAGCTCAGGAGCACCACTCAGCTCCTACTGATGGCACTAGTGGTTTTATCGTCAGTCTTGGGGAGGTTATGGTATGCTCATGAAAATTTTAAATGCACCCTTACAACTACCCAGAGATTTTCAGCTCAAATGTATGCCCTGTGGTGTTATTTCTGTGTTCCTCACTGATTATTTTGGCATAGGTGGATTAAGGTTGTGACCCTACAGAATTTTGTGTTTTCTTCCTGGTACACCAATGCATTTAGAAATACCAGCTCTGCAGTGGAGGGCAGTGGTGTGTATCACAGTATTAATTTTGACACTTTCATACTCTTGAATAAAAAAATGTGTTCAGAAGGAGCTCTTTAAGTGGCTTTATAAATGTAGCAGGCTGGATATTGTGATATCCCTGTGTACTAATGTAATATCTCAGTTGCTCAAATACTGTGTTATTTCTCTTTGTAATAAGTGAAATCTCGGCTGGCTAATACAAAAATCAAGATTGACACCGACAGCTTTTGCAGAGTATTAACAGAAAAAAAGAACACAATAGGAGCAAAGACATGAATTTATTATCAGAAAGTGACAGGTAACTCTAGATTTTCAGGATTCTCATTTACACCTACTTCTAATGTATGAGACTCTGAATAATCATCAGAAACATCACTTGAAACTGAAGAATCCCCAGTCCTACTTTTCTAGACCTGCTTAATCCTGGATGAAATGTCAATAGTTTGGTTGAGTATCATTTATTGAAATTACCTTCATTGCTTAGTAGCAGCATGATTTGTCAGCTTTATTAGAAAATTGTACTTTGTAAGAATTTAGTAGAATATCTTCTGGTTTTAGAAATGTTAAATCTCACTATGGGGATGGAAATTAATATGGGAAAGTTCACATGGGGGTCAGTACGATTGTCATATAATGCTTAACCCAGCCAAATTAACTTCTCACACTTTGCAGAAGATTCTTAAATTCAAAGGATAATTCAATATTCTGCAACCTGAACGCTCTTCAGAGCTAAGATGTCAAACCTAGAATGTACTGGTATAACCAAAATAAGCAACAAAACCAGGGAACTGTAAATTAGAGTTCAAATTCGCTTTGGCACTGTTTGAGTAGCTCACTGCACAGGAGTTTCTATGAACAATTACTGCTATTAAATAACAAAGTTTGGATTTGAAAATAACTTTAAAAGTAACTTTTTGTTTTTAAAAAAAATTGCTCTTGGAATTGGTAGAATATCTTATATGTGAATAAATCTATCAGGAGAGCTCAATTCTGCTGGTACATGCCAGTACATGCTGCTTAAAAAGACATTACTTCTCACACAGATTGGTACTTAGATGTCTAGAAACGAACTTTAGTTTACATAAGTGACACAGTTTTACAAATAATAAATATAAGAGACGTCAGTCTTGTAGCATTTTTTTCCAGAGAAATGAAGATTTGTGACATAATGCTGTTTATGAGCAAATATGAGAAGAGATATCTCAGGTATTTTTGTCTATTCTTGGGAACTATTACCCCTCTTCAGTTAAAGCCAGACAATCTGATCTCAGAAATGTAACAGGGGTCATGGAATGAAAAGATTTGGTACAGAGGGATATCACTGGTGTGTCCTGTTTAGGAAAATGTGAGAGTACATATTCAGTCCTCAGTAGGCTTGAGATAACCTATAATGTTGTCTAAAAAATGGGAAAATGTTTGTTGGAGCTTTTATTGATTGGTTGCATACTCTTAGTAAATTCAGTCAACCTTCACTTGTTCTGCTTCTTATAAAGCTACTTATTTCTCTTTGGATGTTATTTGTGCACAAATATTCCTTGTTCATCTTAAATTCTAGGCAAACTTGTTGATAGCTCTGTATCTCATCCTGTGCATCCTGCGTTTAGAGGGGAAAAAAATAAGAATAATAAGAACATTCAGTTCTCTGAGCAATAATCAATGTGAACTTTGGATATGAAACAACTCTGAAGAGCTAACATAGGCCTTGTTTTTATACAAAAGCTTAAATCTGCAATGCCAATTGAATGCCAGCATTGAATACTGAAAAACATTGTGACTGATGTGAGCTATAAACAAGAGCTTCTGGATTCTGCACAATTTTTCATTATCTATCCAGTCAATAGTAAATGAAGTTATATGAGTTGGGTTGTAATTAGGAACAGACATATTCATTATTTCATATTTAAAATTTGCTTGAACGTTCTCTTTAGAAAGGACTGGAAGGAATGATTATAGGAAGGATTGAATAACAAGGTGGCAGGAGATTCTTATATATTTTTTATTTAAAAATCAGCAAAACAATAAGAAAGCATTCTCCTATTCTTTAAATTGTTTTGGAACATCTTATTGAAGTACATTTTGTTCTTTTGATTTTAGATCTGCATTATAGGATTTTATGTACTACTTCCTTCTGTGTGTCTTGCAAATCATTCCTAAGACAAATTATTCCTAAATATATCTACAAAAAAATGCTTATAAGAGAGAGGGCTACACCTTGTAATATTTTTGACTGGAGTTATTAGTATTTCAGAAGCTCTCTTTGCTCAAATAGAAGGGCATCTCTCAAATATAATTTCAGAAAGAGCTTATAGGACTTTTCTTCCTGCCTCATTACAATGTAGTCTGCAACCATGTAGAAAATGTCACTTGAAGTGCAAAAGTAGAAAATACTGTCTTGAACTGTGCATGATGCATCGGGAAGGCTCTCAAAGCCAGTTAACAAGGGTTATCTCCTCCTTAAAACTTGAATAATCTGCCTGAAGAGATTTAGAACTGATTTTCTCTCTTTTTCTTCCCCTCTCCAACTTTAATTTGCAGTGTTCATAGAGCGCATTCACGTTCCTCTAAATGGCACAGCAGTCCTGGGCTCTATGCTTTTGTCTTAGATAGTTGTTGGTAAAACAGGTACTTGTTTTGTCGAGGGTCTGCTGAGCTAATCCCTGAATCCATCAGTGGCAGACAAATTGTGGGGGCCCTGGAGGGAGACCGAGATGTGGAAGTTACAAAGTAAGGAGGTGTCCATAGAGACAGGGAAGAGGGAAATGTTTCCAGCTGTTTCTGTTGCTAAAGGAGGGAGAATCAGAGACAGATGACCTTAGCACCAATTACTTAGAGGACACCAAAAACTGAGTCTTGCTTTAGCTGTGGGTGGCAAGGCAGGGTGGTGGTGGTCCCGTAGACTCCTTGTTCGTTGCTGTAGATCAGAGGTGAATTTGGCAGTGATAAGACTGAAAGCAGTCACTGAACTATCAGAGAGTAGCAAATAATGTGTTACCATAAACATCTGTTGAAAGACAGCAATTTCCAACACTAATCGGAAAATTTGCTCAAAGTCTGCCAATAGCAGTTGGAACATACAAAGCATTGTATTGAGGGCGTAACATCAAGGATTAAAACGTCTTAGACCTCTAGCTGCCTTGCTTAACAAGGCAGCATATTAAGGTTAAGATTTTATAAAAATAACTATGTGTTCTTTTTTTTTGTGGGCATTTTGAAGGAGTTTTAAAATACAGCTTAAATCTGGTTTCAAGTATTTTAGATTGAATAAATAGAATGAAATTTTGTCCATTCCAAGCTCAATAACTTGTTACAACCAAGTTTGACAGCAGTATATTTTAAAGTAATAGTTATATTGAGGACAAAGAGACAGTAAAGGCTAAAATCTCACTATGATGTGAGTTCAATTGAGGTATTCTTCATGGCCTGTCTGGCACAGAGCAGGCAGAGGGACAAGCAGGAAAGAAGCTGAGGATATGGAGAGGCTTTGGAGGATGTATTGAGATCCTGTGGAAGACCAGAAGAAAGATGAACTCCTAGGTGTAAACAGAGCCTACTGTTAAAGTAGAGGTGTGGGGATTTCAGATGTAAACCTACAGAAGTGAGATTTCACAACTTAAATACAAATACATTCTTGCATAAACAAGAAATAATACTGTGTTTGAATACAAATATGTTCAACTGACCTTTAAGTCCTGGAGCTAAAACTGACTGATTTGTTGCTCAAGGGAGTAAAAAATAAAAACGCCTAAATACTAAAATCTTAAAAAAAAAAAAATGCAATGAGTTATGACTAGCAATGGACTAAGGAAATCTGAACAAACATTTCCTTTTTTTGTCCATATTTTTAGCCTGACAGTGTTCCTTCAAAGAGTGGCTTTCCTAACATGTCTGCAGAAAGCCTGCTGTGAGGAGAGGGTGAGCACCAAGGAAAAGTTAGGGCCAGTGTTACAGAAACACAGATTTATGGGTTGGGGCCTGTTTGTATCAGGTTGATCTGTTTTGTAGCTTGAGTATTAAAATTACTAGCTCTGACAAATCCTTACTTTGCCGAGAACATTAAAATGTCATAGAGTTTAAAACAGAGTAATTGGAGAGAACTCTAAGAAAGAGATAGAGTGAAATTCCTGAAAACAGATTTTAAGACTGCTGTGAACCCTTTCTGTCTGTCTTGAATAAGTGTGTTCCGCTTTAATGAGATTATTTTGAGGCTCCCATCAGGTTTTATGCACAATTTTCTGCTGGTTTTACAACAAAGACTTCTTTCTGTTTTTCAATAGATTTTCCTTTCTATTGGGTTAACAGTAATGTCTTTATAGCTGATCAAATGTAGTCAAGTTAACTGACACATAAATTATTATAAACAGTTATTGTCCTGATTTATATATTTCAATTATGTTGATATTTGTTTTGTTCTTTGGCTGCTTATTCAGGTTTCTCTTAGTAGCTCTTGCACCCTAGTTGAAAGAGCATTTCCTTTCATCATCCCAGTCTAGTTGCAGTTGTACATTTGAGGGGTATTATTTCCCTGCTGCATCCTATCATTCGGTGTGAGGAAAAAGGAATGAGAAACTATTCAGGAGGAAGGAAAATAGGAGAATGGTAAAGCCAACCTATAGCTTAGCATCATTTGCATACCTCATAAAACTGAATTCAACCAAGTCCACTCCCGGTTGTTATGAAAGAAAAATAACACACATCTTAATTTTTCACTTCAGCCCTTGTTTCTCCCAAGAGAAAGGGGGTTATTGTAATTCCAGCTTAGTGGAAATACGTAGGGCTTTTACTCGTCTCGTGCATAAAACTGATAACACGTGCAGTTGGGACTGCTTATTTATTTCTTATTAATTCATTTCAGTTTTTATAAGTCAACTGAGCATTCAGCATTTGTAAAGTGATTCTGGAAAATTATTTTGCATAAGTAATAGTAAACACTGGCGTTGCTTCCTGGCAGGGAATGAAAATGATTCATACAATTCCCAGTGGCCTAATGAGCAGAAGCAGGGACTGGAGCCATGAATAGCTCATTGGCTGAAGTTTGGCAGCAGAAAAAACCATGTTGATCAGCTGTGCCTTCACCAGCAGGCACCTTCTGAATCAGTGGGAATTACTTACTGTGAGGTGTAGAGGGGCACAGAGGGAAGATTTGGCAGACAAATGTGTAGCGGGGGGAGATGGAGAAAGAAGAAAACCTCATACCTGGAAAAGAAAATTAACTGTAAACAGTGTTCTACTTTCTCCTATTAATTTATCAAGATTTGTAACAAAGCCAAAAGTTTTATATTCTGAGAAGCACTCCAGCAAGCTTCCAAAGTACGCCTTAGATTTTACAGCCTATGCAAATTCAGTTCTGCTGGGTCTGCCAAGTCCTTGGTATTTAAAAGGGACCCCATTACTTCAAACAATTTTGCTGTCAGCCATTACACAGGAAATTCTTCCTCTTTCTCTTGTTTGTTTTTAAGCAAATCCAGTTTCAACTTAATTGTAATTTAGACCTTTGTCTTCAAAAATCAGCAAGTGAGCCAATGAAAGCACTCTATAAAAACATAAATAACAGAGGAAATCAGATACTGAAAACAAAATACATGAAACAAAATCTCATCAAGTGATGAACTGACACAATTTTCTAATTTCTCTTTTTGTTTCACAACAGCTAGATTGTCAGATGACTCATCGGCTTTGATAAGATGTGTTTCTTTGGATTCACTTACTTGTATCATTGCCTTTTGTCAGTGTGATTTAGAGAGCTTTCAAAAAGCTGTACAACTTAGAACAGTTTACAGTTCCTATTGCACTGTTGGGATGTTTTCTTTTCTTCCCGTCCAGTGTTACTGTTTCAGTATTTGTGCTATGATCCAAAGACCATTACAGAGAATGTGTTTCCATTGACTGCAGAAAACTTTCTATGAGTCTTTCAGAGAGCTTTGGCTCATTCTACCAACTTCAGACCCAGAATAGGGCTCTTTTACCCCTTCTATATATCCTGTTTGTTGTATCTACAGAATCTCTTACTTCAGATCCAAAAGTAAATAAATGAGTTCTTACGTTTAAGCACTTGAGTAAGTGCATCTGAGTTGATGCTCTCAATCAGGCTCAAAGGATTCAGATACTTCCAGAGGAACGGGGATTACTGCTCTGAGCCAGGCTCACAGGGGAGGGCCGTGGTACAGAATGTATTTCTTCAACCTAAAGTGTATTCAGTGCCCTCTAATACTCAGGAAAATAACAATGCAAAGAAATAATTTTGTATAAATTCTCACGTCATTTCAAAGGGAAATATCGGTGACATTTTGGATAATTTGAAAGTCTAATGAGTATTAATGTTATAAGGAATGGAAACAAATAAGCAGCCTGATATTGTGGATATAAAAAATATTGAATAGAATGGAGAATAGAAGCAGAGAATAAAAAAAGAGTAAGGAGAAATAAACACTAATATAGAAGTTTTTACACTACCCTGCAACCCAGGTTGTTGTTTCACGTAACTCTGTAGGCTTTTTACCAGCAATAATGAACAACTGTCCTACAAAATGTGTGGCTGTGCACGTAAATACCACAAAAGCTACTGGAAAGACCATTAGTAATGATTATGAACATTAAAAAAAAAAAAAAGCCAAACCAAAAAACCAACCCCCTTTTACTATCTGCACATGGTAGTCATCTCGGTTCAGTGAGCTCATTAGAAAAACAAAATGATTTTGTTTGATGGTGATGTAAATGATACTCTACAGGGACTTCAGCAAGTGTTCCCTAAGCCAAGGCCAGTGTGTGAAACCCATGATCTTCTCATGGGGTGGGGAAAAAAAACCCCCAAGACCACAGCACTCTAAATACCACACCAACACCTTCCAGTTGGTCACTTTTTAATATTGCAGTGTGTGGAAAGTTACTTAATACAAGATAACTGCAAATGCGTTCGTAGATTCATTTTTACAGTAGAATTATCTTGATTTATTGGGGAGACAATTATGTTTAGCTGGGCCCATTAATAATTAAACACTTCCACTGGTTTTCTGAATCATCGCTAAACAAATGTGGAGGCTTTTAATTTTCCTGTCTCAAAGGATTGCTTTGCTGTTCCCAAAAGAGATCTCTGTAGCTTTCCTGGACTCCTCAGGATCCCATTCTTAAGATTTTTTTCTTTCCCCATGAGATGCTCTGTAAGACTGCCTGTTAGTTTATAACCCATAGAAATTGAAAATTCTACAAATAACCAAACTAAACATTTGAGACCACAAAGAGATCAGTAACATTTGAAGCAGGTTTGGGGAAATTATCAAGATTAAACCAGTATGGGGTCATGCAAAACTGCTTAGAAAATCATAATTTATCAATGTTAAAACAGAAGGAGGTGCTGAGAGGCATTTCCATGGGTAGATATTCTGCTTATAAAATTATTTGATAATTACAGTAAAGATGTAGATAGAGATATGTGGATTATGTTTGCTAAATCTGTATGGACACCAAGCAGGCAGAGAGTGCAATTTGCTGTGTTGGTGCAGAGAAAATGCACCATGGATTGTTTAGCTCCCTTTTGATTCTTTGAGGAGAAAAGGTCTGGATGCAATTTTAGGTCATGCCAAGCAGTGAGGTTTTTATTGAATAGTACATGTAAAAATGAAGTCAAACCCAGTAATGAACCATGGCTACCAAATATAAAGCACAATATCTTGTCTTTCTTGTGAGGTAATGCTGCTCAGGTGAACAAGAAAGGTGTGTTCCTTTCCTTTAAAGGAATATTGAAAATCTGGATGATATTTATCGATTGCTGAGCCTGCAAAAAGTTATAGCTGGCAGTGTGCTAGAGACCACAGATGAGGTCAGGAACATTTATTTTAACTTTAACATATGGGGTCATTGAGTGCATCTTAAAATAACAACTATTCTCCAGACCTTGTCTGTATTACAGCACAGAACCTTGGGTTCTTAAAATGCAGTGTTGATCTGCATGAACCACATGGTAAATTGTAGTAAAAAAACTTTAAATATTTGCTTTGTGAATCTAACTCTGGTCTCATTCTGTTTGCAGAATGTATTTAACCACAACAGAAATACCTTTGAGATTTAAGTTGCTCTAATATAGGTAGTACTAGTACCTCACTAAGGAAATATTTTTCTCTTTCTTTGTTGGTGTCTCTAAGTTCATCATCAGGAGCATTTTGTGGGAAACAAGGGTTATATTAAAAAAAAAAATAGAATCTGAAATGCTTCTGCAAAATACAGTCAGTAAAACCTGTCTGAGATTTCTGCAGTATAATCATACGTTTGGAGCCATGTTGCACAAAACCAAAATCTGTTATTTCTTTGCTTTGTTTCTGCTCAGGAGAGCACAACCATGAAGATCAAACTTCAGCTTCTTATTTTTATCTCCATCCTCACGTTTCAGTGGAAATGAACTCTTCATTTGAACAACTTAGGGATTTTATTTCACTTTTTATAATCTTCCTTTTCTTTAATAAATATTATTCTATTTATTAAATCACTAAGCTAATATAACAAAAGAACACAAAGAAAGACAGCTAAAGAATTGCAAACACTGAATAATTAGGAGATCAATAAACAGTTCAGTAATTCTGAGATGACTTTGAAGTGACCTTCTAGAATAAAAAAGCCCAAAGCTCTGTAGGACACACAAATGATAGTTACTGTGCCAAGCAAATTTGAGTAGGTTGGTAATGTTGATTTAGCTGTCTTAATTGTGTTGAGCACTGTAAGTCACAGAATAAAAGAACAGTGGTGAGAACAAAAGAAACACGCACAGTAAAGAAATATTCATGGAGAAAAAAAAAGAGGGAAACAGTCAAAGTGAAATAATAAAATCAAATAAGGCAGTGACGGCTGAATGCAATAAACTAACATTATCGCGATGTTCAACCAGAAGCTGCTCCATAATTCCAGGTAAAACATAATTCCATTCTGAAGCACAGTATTTAACTGCCTGCATCACTGATAATGAGGCTAAAACCCACGGCTCTTCCATAATGATGTGAGAAATGATGCCTTCAGCCCCTCCAGTACAAACTTTGATTATGAAGGCCTGTACTTTTTTATTTTATTGTATTTTGAGGTCAGTTCAGTACAGAAAAATTCTTGTGCTTTCATTTAAGTTTCCTGTAACTTTTAATGGTTCCTCAAGACTGACAGAAATATTGTTTGATTTTCTTTAAATTTTAATTTTTAAAGAGACTCAGCCCTACATGGGCAGAAGGGACTTTCACCCCACTTACAGTATTTAGTATATAATGTTCCAAAGGATCCTACTTTATGGAACATACAATATTGTGGGAAAAGATAGCAGAGTGATGCAACATATATGAAACTGTGATTCCATGGAGCCGTGATCATGTTTCTTAACAATTTTTTTTAGTGGTATTTGAATGTGAAGCTTTGTTCAGATACTGCTACTCAGACATTTTCGTTTACCCCGGCAGACTTTATTTTATGAATATTCTACCTGTTGACACATATTTGACAAATAGAGACAAAAAAGGGGTTTTGTTGTTTTCTTTTTTGGTTTTTTTGGGTTTTTTTTTGTTTTGGTTTTTTTGTTTGTTTGTTTTTTCTTTAGTAAGTCTAAACTTCTCCAGTAAACCCACTTCAGGGATGTCAGGATGCATGTCAAATCAACTCCAGTTTGAACTTCCAGGTAGGAATTGCCTTCAGGAGGCAGCTTAATTGCCACTGTTTCACAGTGCATGGCTGGGAGTTGGCAATACTTGATTAGATAAGCTCTATTAGAAATTGCTTACAGCAGAGAGATTTGGGAAAATCCTGAACCATTTGGCAACAGAATGGAAACAGAGAACAAGATACTGAATTATGGCTTTATTTCAAATTGTTTTCCGGTGATAAGTTTGAAGAAACCTTCTCAGCAGAAAGAAAATGAGGGATTAGGAAGATGATGTCAGTGTAGGAAAAAAGTAAATTAGTAAAGGTTCACTTGTTTTTGCTTTTTGTCTTAGGAAAATAATACCAGGCGACCACTACTGTGTTTCCAGCTTCACATCCCAGTAATGCAGCACATTTCTTTTCATGTCAGATGACATTTTCTTTTAAGGCTATGACAATTTAATTTCAGTTAACCACTGCTAACAGTGTGAACATACAAAGGAAGCAGGCAGTGCCACAGTCATTGAATGTACATGTAAATTAAGTAATCCATTGTGTTGGGTCATTGGGGAGGATTTTGATTATTAAAAACTAAAAAAAATAAAAGTTCTTCCCCCATCATTGTGAAAACCTTTCTGCCTGACTGACACTTATAAAACATTCTGTCTGTAAATATGCAAAACTACCTGGGGCTGTAAAAAGTTGAAATGGTAGAAGACTGAAATATTAAGTCACAATTTTGTTGTCGATTCAGTGTTCCAAGTGTATGTCTGTTAGCTGACTCTGTTCTGAGGTTTAACTATCTTTTTAATTTTCCTTTCATTTTGTTTATTTTCAGACATGTTAGTGTTATTTAAACACATTTTAGTTACCTTATTGTTTTTGGAGCTGGATAGGATGTTTTGTACAGTACTGACTCAGCTAGAAAACTGGAGATTCTGGAATGCACTGTATTCCTGAAAATACAAGAAATGATCAATTATTACATCTTTTTAGTTACTATCTATCACTTTAAGTGCTTTGTCCAATATTCATCATATTGAAATGCCGGTAACAGTCCTCTCTACTTATGGGTAGAGTCAAGCACAGTTTCTTCCTGAAATCCTATCAGTGTGAGATCCTTTGTAACTTTTAAGAGTAAATAACTGCCAAGATCTTTAGTGATTTAACAGTGGTTGTTTTCAACCATAAAAAATACATGCAGATAATTTCCCCAAATATCTAATGTGGAATTCCTCCATGGGCTGATGCTACGTGTTGATGTTTTGCTGCCGATCCAAATTCTATTCATGATTCCATAAATACCCTCTAATTTGCCCTTAGGCAAAGAAATTGTAATATACAGTTTCTCAATAGGTTAATGTAAGATAATGACTTTCTGCTGGGAAACATCATTACTTATGGATAAGGAAAGGAAAAGTCTCCATGTGCAAAATTAAGAAAAAGGAGGGTGGGTGAAGGAAAGGGACAAAGAAGATAAATCAAAGGGTGTCTTAGTACCCTCCACCTTTAGCAGCACTTTTTTTCTCTGAGTTGGACAGAACAAACTGTGTTGATTTCATGGGGCTGCATTTAGAAAAACTAGGAAAAGCAACTGCGGGGGGGGTGGTTCCTTTGAGGAAAAACGTGGTATTTCTACAAAATCAAATGGCATTCTTAAACACGTGAAAAATAATTTTTTTTTCCTCAAGGGAATGCCTTCTGTCACTCTTATTCATGCTTGGCATCCTGTGCTGAAATTAGTCCCATGGAATCAGTTATTAAAATCAGTGTAAAGGCTTTCATTAACTTCGTATTGTGCCCTAAAAATGGGTCTCTTAAATGTATAGACTGTTCAACAAATGCTTGGCATCTTAAAAATAATAGACTAGTCATTAGAAACATGCAATAATATTGTTATAACAATATGATTGTTGTAATGCAGATCATTTACTGGGCTCTCTAGGCATATGAGCATTACATTTGTGCAGCATAATCAAAGTCAATGACAGTCTTTCCTTTGATTTCAATAGGCTTTGGATCAGGCTATTTGAGAAGTACCATTAGCTGTCAGATGTGGTTTTGAAACTATATGTATCAATCTGATTAATTAGTGGCAATCTAAAATGTTTTCATGAATAGTTTCTTCAAATTCAGGCTTGCATAAAGAACACTGTAATATCTCATTATTGTGGTTCCTCCTACAGCCTTTTCAAGTTCCTGTTAATTCTCACTCTTTAGTAAATTTAATCTCCCTACCAACGTAATTGATTAAATAACAGGGATTGTAGTGAAATTCCAGTAATTCTTTCTGCATGCCAAACTTAAAAGGGAATAATTACTGTCAGAGAAACTTCTGGATTCATCTTTCTCAGATGAATTTTTTTAATAAAGTAGGAGTTCTTTTAATCTTTTAGACTTCTCTGGTTTGGTTGTACTGTGTAAACAAAAATCTCTTGTATTATTTCCTTTTTAGAGTGAGGCAACACATAGAGGTGACCCTCACATTGGTGTGTTCCTCTGCAAGCCTTTCCAAACACCGTTTGTAGCCACAGCAGGACTTGCTTTTTCTTCTGGCAGAGCATTTAACATGTTGGAGATGGACAACTGTGGTGTTCTGATGCTGGGGCTGAGGAGAAAACACAGTTTAGTTTTATGTAATGCTGACATTAGCATACACTGCATCAGCATTCATTGTGTCAGTGTTATTTAAGAGGAGCTGGAATTCTGCAGATTTAAATGGTTGTAGGATATTTCAGTTTAATCAGTTTTTTTATTACGCCTCCTTTGAAATGTGATCTGAAAATTATTCAACAAGCAAAGCAAAAAATCCGATTAGAAATAATTTTTGCAGAGTTTTGCTCTTAACTTATTGCTTATTAATTGGAGCAATGAATTCTGTAGCTTTCATCATCAGCCAATTTCAGCTTGCTAAGAAGCATGAAATTTTATCTTCATCAATAAGTTTTCCTTTAAAGAAGCTATATAAAAATTTATTACAGTGAGTACTGTGTCTTTACCATTAAGAAAGATAGGTTTGTTTTCATCATAAAAAAAAATTAACTAGATTTTTATTAACTGTTTTCTTAAACCCTTGAGGCTGACCATATTTTCCCTTTACTTATATTTTAGCAAAGTACAATCATAGAGAAAATGTGCCTTTTATCTTTCAGTTGCTAAATTAGGCTGATAATCTTTGATCGCAAAGTCTGTCTTTGAATATTGAATATAATTTTTTAGCCTGTTGTCAGATACACTTGATACCATGCTTATATTTGCTTACTTCCATGAGTCTTTGACTGATTTGTATATGACTGAAGGTGTCACAGATAAAACATCTGAAAGATCCGTTTTTATTCTAGTAATGGTTTTCAGCATTCTGCATTATGAAGGGTTTTGTAGAAGTTTGATACAAAAACTTGACAAATATAAACGTTAAATACTTTGAAAGTATAGGAAAATCCTCCTATCATTTACTGTTACTTTCAGTGTTTATTCCTGAAAGGATGTGGTTCCACACTGTGGTTTCCCTTTTGTTTCTTCTCCCCCTCTGACTTTGGGAGTTACTTGGATTTTTATCCCATCCACTGTTGTCTTCATCTCCCTCCCCTCTCAAGACTTGTATATACCAATGCTCTCAGAGCCAGAAGCTGACATAGCAACTGTAGTAATTTAACTTAATCTTCAAGCATCCTTGCCATACCACTTCTGCAGTCTTGATGGCTTCAGGCTTCCCAAAATTCTTTATGGAGAAGGAATAAGACAGAGACTGCACCTCCTTAGTGAGGTTTGGGCAAGAAAGTTGCTTCTCTGTAGTCCCCATGCACCCTCTCATAGCCATACTGTGTGAAGGGATATTTGGGCCATCGGGGAGGCAGATTGAGTTTTAAAGATGGATTTACATCAGACTTCCTTAGCAGCTGGTCATACTTGCCAACACCTCAGAAAAACATGCCTTTGTAATTGGTTTCCATGAGAATATCAGAGATCCTTAGTTTTGATAACGTGGTTCATAAAATAGCTTGAATATTTTTATTGCTTTGTGCCTCATCCCCTTACCTCCTTTTCATCGTTCCTCCAGCTGATGGGTAAATATCTGTGTGCTTGGCAAATGCTCCAGGCCTTTTTTGCTGATTCTGAGCAGTTTTAAGTCTTGTGCATACATTTTCCACTTTCTCAATGAATGCAGCCTACAGCATATCCTCACAAACCTTCAGGCTGCTCCTCCTTTCATAGTATCACAGGCAATAAATAGCTGGGCCCAGCAGACTATTTCTGGAAAGAAGAAAAGCCTCTCATTGGGATGTCACTGTCAGTTTTTCGTGGAGTTTTCAGAATGTCATTTTCTTGGCATAAATGTTGCTGTAATTAAGTATTCTCCGTGCAGCAAAATTGATTCTCCATTCTGCAGTTTATAAACTTGGGCATTTCTTTGAGAATCCCCAGCTCATCTGCAGAACACTGCCTGCTTCCCTCAGCATGTTCCGTTTTCCTGTTACTAATAGAAGCTGCTTGTTTAAGAGGAAAAAAAAGGGCTATTGAAATATAATCAGACACTATGTGGGTTGTTGTTGTATTAATTCTATTCTAATTATGTTGTTGGCATCCAGATGACTCATATTGAATCTAAAAATAGTAATCTCATAGTGTAAAAAATGAATCTACTGAGAAACATTTGAATGATTTTCCCACATACCTGAGCCTAAATATACTTTTATTTAATTTGTATAATTGTTAGTCATACAAAATATTAAAAAGAAGATGAGTCCTCATTGAAAAATTCTATTTAAACACACTACCTTGCTTCCTTTTCCAAGCATGTATACAAATAATGTAGGATTAATCCCACAAAGCTTTTTTTATGTAGGTCTTCTATCTTTTGGATCTGTTCACATGGAGGGATTAAAAGGATTGTATGAGGGCCTGAATCTGTATATTTTTCTTTGTCAACATAATCAATGAATCAGATTTGGCCTAGAGCTTGCACTCATTTTGCATGTTGTATCACTTGTGTGTAATTCTAAACAACTTGGTCTTGCTACAGTTCATGGTTTCATGTGATGTGCTGGTTCTCCTGAGCATAACAGCACCGAGTCCTAGAATTTTCTTAAACCACTTAAACCTAAAAGTCATATTATAGGGATAGGAGACAGGAAGATGATGGTTGCTGATTGCTTGTAATAATTTTACTTACTTTACATTATTGTAAGAGACTTGGAAAAGACAAAGGAGGGGAGGAGTATTTGTGTGTGCTTGTGTTCCTACGTATTTTGCACAGAGCTGTGTTTTCAGTGCATTTTAGTAGTGGTATAAGTAAAACATGTACATTGAGCAGTTACTGGATACATCATATTTGTATTCAAAAGTAGAGTGTGATTTAAAGTGTTCATATGTATCACTGGGGTACTGATCCTGCTTGGCTGTAAGAATTTGTCTCCCTTTCTTCCTTCCTCTCTCCTGATCCTGCAAATAGTGTATTGAAAATATTTTAATTATTTCACACCTGAAAAGAAACAAAAAGAAAAATGTATGTGTTTGCTAGTTTGTTTGTTATTCATTTGTTCATTTAACTATGGTTTTTGAGCTCACAACTGCCTAGATACCTAAGTCCTGAAAAAGTCATTAATGTAAACTCTGGGAAGAGAGGAACCTTTTAAATGTTACCCTGTTCTCCAGCTGGGCCAGGTGAAAGGGTTGTACTTATCAGCTGGCTGCCAATTTTTAAAACTGTTTCAATAGCTGATATTTTCATTATTGCTGGTCCTGCTTGGTTTTATTATTCTTCCTGCTAGGAAAAAAACACTTTCTCCTGCTTGAGGTTTTTATGATGTATGGTAGCCCACACTGATTAGTACATTTCAAAGAAGGAAATTTTGCTGTCCTTTTTTGCTCTAAATGTAGCATGGCAAACCATGTAAATAGCTTTCTTTTTTTCCTGTGTCATCCATCCAGGCTGTATCCTTTATACAGAGGAACACGTGTCTTCATGGGCCAGCAAGTAAAATAGCCATAAGTTTCTCATTTGCTGTAGAATCTTGTGAATGGAAATCCCCAAAGGAAAGTTTTTATCATGGGCTTGGCGCTGTGTTGTTCATCTGCTGCAAGAATCAAAAGACTGATGTTCTTACCCTTTTAGTAAATGCAAAAATAATAACAGTTTCAAGTTTCCTTTGCTGGTCCAGACTGACCCAGATGGGACCTTGCAGCAACTATTAACCTGTCTTCTTGCAAAAAGTTAGAATGCTGGGATTAAAGAAAAGAGAAAGAGGAGAAAGTATTCATGTGACCTAATGAGAGCTAAACGCAGAACAGCAAACAGGGAAGACAGCAGGGGGAAATTCTACCCTCAGAGGGTAAGTTTGCAGTAAATGCCAACCATCCACCATTGTTTGGTCTTGCCTGTTTGCCAGTCAGTCAGTAAAACCAGCTGCCAGTAAGGAATGATTATAGCTTTAGTTCCATGATTGCTCCTCTTTGCTGGAGAGAGTTCATTAGAAGGAATATTACTATTCCATTCTTTCTTTTAGCACTGTAGGATGCTACTTGATTTTTTTATAACTCTTGGGGAGGCAGAAGGAAATCTGAGAATTTATTCTAAGGAGGTCTGTGATAGCTGTTCTTTTTAATTACATAGTTTTAAAATGCCTTGAAGTCAACAAGATTCTTTTTCTCCAATCTCCCTAACTTTTCTAACGAACTATTAAAACTAATCTTGCTTCTAGGCTTGTGAAGCACCGTGGGTGGGAAAGCCAATTACGTCAATATTTTATTTTTAAAAATAGCATGTATTTTTCCTCCAATCGAGACCTGTTACATTTCCTGCAGCATTCAATACAATAGAGTACTGTTAAATATACCATTGGCATACAATCAACTACCATTTATTTTACTGTTGAGTGATTTGTTACAGTAGATAGAAACCATTCAATGCCATTGACAAACAACAGACAGTCCATAGCTCTGAATTACTGTTAGACTATTTTTGTAATGAATGGAGACTTAAATTAAGCTCAGTTTTCTTGTGGGTGCCAGACACAATTGTGCAGAGCAGAGCAACAGCTTTATTTATTAAGGCTTGCAATGCAGTTTTGTCTAATTACTGCTGACTTGTCAGACAAGAGTCAATGACCTTCATCGGGAAAGGTGAAACAAGTCCTCTCACCTGACACCTCCTGGCCAAGCATCTTTCAAGAAAAACACTGGATTGCCTAATTGATTACATGCATCTTACAGACTAGCAGTCTTTGAGAGGCCTTTAAGGTCCAGCTGTGTTTTAGATATAGACATTTCCCTTTCTATCACAATACTTTGGCAAAAAACTAAAGGCATTGTGAAGTTTTTAGTCATGCCTTTGTTAGGAGACTCAGGGGTCTACTCCGAAGTGTTGATGTTGTGCAAAAAATTTATTCACACTAATGACTTAGTGAGATCAGACCAAGCATTGTGTAATTTATTCCATCCATGCTCTGTAAAAAAAAAAAGGGTATGAAGCACACTCTGCAGGTAGGTTGCCCTGGCATACCAAGACACATCTGGCACACAAGTGTTGGGTGCCTTTTTATTTGTTGGCTAACAAGCAGTGTTTACCTGAAATAGATGCGGGGGTAAAAGTGGGCAATAATACAGTTATAGAGTTCTCATCTATGTATTCTAACTTATACACTAGACTATTATATACTGATAAACCTGTACAGAACAACATCAGTGATTCCTCTGCAGTTCTTGTTACCATCTCCTGACTCAAAAAATTTCCATAAAAACTCAGATTTAGTAAAGTATTCTCCATCCCAATTCATGCAGAAATACTCCTGCCTAGGTCTGGGTATTCTTTCAGGAATGACTTTATCACTAAATACATCTTTACAAAAGTCCTTACAGAGTTAGTTTATAACACTACCATTATCGTTAATCTCAGTAATAAAAGCCAACTTTGAGTTCATTTTTCTTGAGAAAACTATAGTTTTTCTCCTCTTAGGTTATGAGAAGAATTGTTGACAAGGATTAGCTCTGAATCTATGGAACCATGGCTACCTAATTAAAAGACCTAAAGAGGAAAGCACATGGCTGGGAATAGGATTGCTGTTTCTAAACAGAAAAAGGTATGCCAGCTGTTCAGAAAGAAGACCTGTGTATGCATCTTCAGATGAAAATAGTTTATTAGTTCACGACTATTAAAGATATATTCTACAGATATAGTTAAAATGGAATCTACACCCATCCAGTGATCATTTTCATGTTTTTTCAAGACAGCAAAGCAACAACCATCTTTACTTAAACACAGAGACACATGTGCTCTGATATACTGTAAAAAGGAGAAGCAGGATAATATGGTCAAAGCTGTAGAACAAATAGAAAACCTCAGAAATGCTGGGTTACCATAAGTGTTACCACAAACAGAAGCTTTTAAAAAGAAAACTTTTAATAATTCTGCCTAAAGGAGTGTTTGATCAAATAAGCAGCTTATTGAGCCTGTAACTGTAGTAATGTTAGAGCACATTATAAATTAGAATAATTTTATTCTCTGGCAATATCAGGGCTATTTCAAATTCTTGTTATTTCAAAAAATCCTGTTTTATAACAACAAACTGAATTCAAATATGCTATAGAACGTAAACTGTCACATCTTTTCACATCTGGTTCTTCAGGTTATTGAATGAATTACATTGACTGTTGAATTAATAACACTGAGAAGGACTGAAATAATTGGAATAACTGAGTTTCACTAATTTCTCACCAATAATATTTGTTTCCTGAAGAAAAAAAATGAGGATATTCAGACTGAGTGCCCCACAGGGAGCTTGAAATCAAATATGGTCAGCTTTAATAGCAGGATAGTTTCGGGATATATGACCACCCTGAGAGACATGCTGGCTTCACTAAAATGACTCAAAACAAACAGAAAAAGGAAGTATTTTGTCCTTTAAATCAAAAAGAATTTAAATTAAATTATCCTTTAAACTGTTGAACAAATGAAACAATGAATGCAACTGGAATTTCAAATGTTGTTAAATGACTTTTAAGTATTCATACAATTATGAAACAAAAAGTTAGCTACTGCCAGTATCTGTGCCTGAAGCCCAGCAATCTTCAGGAATAACAACTTCTCCAGCTGTAACAGTAGGAGAGAGCAGGTAGCACAAACTAAATTACACATGTTGTCCATATTGTGATTATCCACAAACACAACATGCTGAGGAAACGTATTTTAATAAAACATGAAGACTAAAATATATCTGAGAAAATTATAGAAACACCAAGGGGATAAAAATATTCTTAAATGGAGAAATAATTACTGCATTTGGTAAACAGTCTCTTAGAGATTACTTGATTTTACACAAGCATAATACAATTAATAATTTTCTGAAGCAGGGAGGGTGCAGAGCTGGACTGGTCCCTCTACAAAATAAAGAATAGGCAACCTGGGATTCTCACAGGGCAATTTCCTGGCTCAGGTGACTGGTTAAACCCCACAGCAATAGACACCTGTGTACATCTTGGGATACACTAAAGGAGCTAAAGGAATCTTCGTGTAACCTCTAGGTCCCAGCTTTACCCTAGGCTTCCAGCCACACGCTTCAAGAGCCAAAAATCACTCACTGTCACCCAGGGCTTAATCACTCTTGAGGTAGATATGTACAACTAGGGGAAGAGTGGGAGCAGGTAGCCTTATTTTCCAGGATATTTAATGTCCTGTGGGTCTATAAGCACAATTCAGAGCACATATATATCTATATCTAATCTCTATCTATATCTGTCTCTATCTACAATTTTCTTTCTCTATCTATATGTATATATTTATATATCTTGGTTGGTCCCTATCACACGTACTAACTCTTGACAGTAGGAGTTGATGCAAGTAAGAGTGAGATCTAGAAGCTCATCACAGGAATTGAGAGGTAAAACCTTGAGAAGGAGGTACTCAAGAAAGGAATGGTAGGAGTGAAAAGTCTCTTGTGTGGCCCAAGTTATACCTTCCAAAGAGATGTAAGGAATTTGGAGGAGTGGCAGTGGGGACTTACCTGCTGAGGGAATGTTCACAATGAGCCATGGACATTCAAATATAGTTCTGTGGAATCTATAGGGGACAGTTCAAATCCTCTTGAATTGCAGTTTCTGTTAGGAAAAAAAAGAGTCAGAGTTGGTTTGGAATTCAAGATGTAGTTCTACAGTCATGCTGTGTAAAGTGTAAGACAGAACAGGTTTAGCATGAGCACAGCTGCATGTTGAGAACATCCTACTCCTCCAGCACTACTGCAAGAGATAAGACAAGACCTTGAGGTAGTTGCTGGACTCCAGGTGTACAGATGTAGGGTTTAGCCGTGACTGTGGGAAGGTACAGTTTGGGGTCTTTTTTGGAACCAAAGCATTTTCACCTTATATGTCAACTTTTATCCAAAGAAAGTGAACATTTTTTCCTTCCTTCCCTATGGGCAGTATCAGGAAAGATCAGGAACACTTTTCATTGTGGCTGTGATAGATTGAGGTAATCAGGCTTAGGAGAATTTAGTGCACCAGGGTGGCACTGATGTGGGTTCTCCAGACAGGCAGTAGGTTTAGGAACCTATGGTTTTCTTTGAAAAAAACCACACAAAACAAAACAAAACACCCTAATGAGATGTTGTCTGGGGAGAAGATCTGTGACTGTGCTTCACTGGGACATTTACTAATTGCAGTAGGGAGAAGTGCAGGCTGAATAAAGCTGTTTGTCATTCTTACTGGACCTGGATGGAGGACGAATGAATGCTGCTAGTTTGCTTAATGGAAAATTCAAAGGCCTCATTGCAAGGGAATGGCTGAAAAACCTACTGGTGAGATAATCTTGAGCTATACACTCACATTTCATGTGCTTTTTCATTCATGAAAGAAATAATGTGGCTTTTGAAAAGAAAAACAAAAGAAAAATGCTGTAGTAACTTTTATGGTTTTGCTTTCTTCTCAAGGTCAAGTTCAAAGTAGAATCTTCTGTTGTTTATCTTCTCATTTAATAATACCCTGGAATGAGTAAGTGGGAAAACAAAAATTGAACATACATCAGTGAAAAATACCGTGTACATCAAATCCATTTTGGCAGGATGGGAATTTGTAGCCAGCTCCATTTAGCACCTACCTACTGTTTCTCACTCACTCCTGCTGTCTCTGTCCAGAGTCTAACAGAATTTTTTTCATACTACTGCTTTGTCTAAAATACTTTCCATGCCTCATTCACTTACCTCATTCACTTGCCATCACTTTTCAACTGTAGCAGGTTTTTTTTTCTCTCCTTGATCTCTGCCTCCAAATTTCTTTCTCTCTGTGTCATTATTTAAGCTGTGTGAATACTTTACTAACTAGTGAGCTGAAGGTTTCATTAGGATTTCACTTAAAGTACAAGTTTTAGTCAAATGTCTGTAGAAATGAGAGCCTAAAACTAAATATTTAATTGTAGCATTTCAATGCAATATGGACAATTAGAGTCCTATGTAAATGTCAATGAATTAGGGGAAAAAAAACTTCTGTGATTAGGAATCTTATCTGTAAAACTAACAAATTATTGACTCCTCATGCATTGTTCTATATCAGAGGTGAAAATTTTAAAATATATTTTAATTTCTTAAATAAGACATAAAGATATTACCATTTTCCTCAATATAATTAAAAATATAGTTGCAGTTTAATAAATTAAATAATCTCTGCTCCTCCTCACCTCCCCCATAATAAAAAGCAAAGGTTGAAATGAAAGCCTCTTTAGAAAAAGGCACTAAAAACTTTTTTATATAAAATAAGAAGGAAATAGTTATTTTTAAACCAGTGTGATTTTCACTTCCTCTCTCAAGCTAACCTTCAGCTAAATTGCATTGTATGATCAATGTTTCCATGCAGTCATCAATTTTTCTGAAGTTCTCACTGCCATTTTCAATTGATCTGCTCATTTTAAGGACAGAGGTGTGGAGGTGCTAAAATGCAGTATTACCTCCCTGGAAGTACTACTAGATTAAAAAAAAACAAAACTAAGACAATCATCCCTCAGTGTTAGATGAAAGCAAGAAAAGTCTTTCTCCTTGTTTAATTTGGCTTTCCCAGAAAAAAAACCTTTCATGAGCCCTCCAAACAACCAGAATACCTCCAGCATGTAACATACCCCTTAGAGAGGCCTGTGCTGTGAGTTCATCATGTAGCTGTACCCTGAGCTTTAAATTTATTTGGACCACTTCTTAGCATTCCAAAGAGTTTGACAAACTGTTTTAAAAAGATTGCACATAAATTAGTGGAAGACATTAGGTTAGAACTTTTTTTGTTTGGTTGATTTGATTTTGGTTTTTTGTTCCTTTGTGTTTTATCTTTCTTCAGTCTGACTAAACTCTTCCCCATTTATCTAGTATCCGTAGGATCAATGCTTTGAGATGAGGGGTGATCACAGGTGAAGGGAACCTTGTTGGTAAACCATCTATTTAAGCTGCCCCTGAGGCACACCCTGTTCTTCATTTGTCTTTCCACCTTGCAAGGTGTCCTACTCACCCTGCTCACTCAAGTGCCATCCTATACATCTTAGAGGCTTTGCCAGCATGAGGCAGCAAATTCCTTGTCATACTGCATTTGGGAATCTGGGTAGCAGAGGGCAGTTGGAATCAGAGCTTGAACAAGAGAACTTGAACCTTTTTGAAGCTAGGGGATATTTTGCTGCCAAGAAAATGTTGACTACTATGTATCTCTTGAACATGTCAAATGGTTAGAATAGGAACTGGTAAATCTGTCCAACAAGTTTAATATCAGCAGAGTATAAACCATTAAGTGTACTAGCTGAGATCATAAGGCAGGCAGTATTGTCAGATAAATATGTTGCTTTAAGCGTAAATTTCCTCTCTGAGAATTAAAGTAGTAGGTCTAGTAACTAAATGGGACACCTTTAGCAATATATAATCTACAGTTCCATCATACACCTTCATTATTTGCCCTATAATTAGGATTTTAATCCTTGTATTTGTTCTTTTTAAAAGCCTGTTATCATTGCAAGGCATTCCTACTGATTTATTGATTTGTTATGTATATCATGAATGACTCCTGAGGAATATAATAATGAAGGAGAATGTTATTTGATTCTATACAAATATTTAGGGATGGAGCCAATATTGCTGCGTAGTTTTATTATGAGAAGCCTTATTTCTTCTCATATCAATGTCACCTTACAAAGCTCCTCATCTACTATGAGGAAAGAAGGATTATTAGAACTGACAGAGTACTTGGCTTTTCAAAGCTATTATATTTCCTTAATTATTCCTTTTTGAATTTCTACATGCAGTGATACTTACACTGAAAACCTGTTTGCCCTGTCAGTCTGATGGCAGTTTAAACAAACAAGTTGCTTCCTTCAATATTGAATTGTTGATACAAAACTGCTATTAGATATTTAAACATGATACCTGATATTCTTTTTATTCTTTCAATCTGGGAACAGAAAGCATTGGCATATACCTTCATGGGGCTTCCCACTGGTGCTTTAACAGATTTACTAACATTGTCATCAAATTGAAAATCTAATCTTCCTGTCTATGCTTAAGGGAGTTTTCATAGTTAATTCCAAGGTATTCCTGGTTTGGGAAGAGATGAGAGTATTTAAAAAAGAAAGAGGGGGGGGGAAAGGAAAACAAAAAGGACAAGCTGTAGAGAAAAAATAAATACATTTTCAATGGACTGACAACCAGTGTTATGTTATTCCTTCACTATAAAATTTGACATTTATCTTTTACAAGAGATGCTGCTCTTTTTAGTAAGCATAAATTGCATTCTCTGAGGTTTTCTATTAGAGGTAGGGAAAGGGAATAGCATGAAAGCAGCCTGTATGTTTTATAAATTATGTGGGTTTTTTCTAAAGAGAGCTATGGTAAGCTTCAGTCTCATGTGGCAGAAATACATTTTCCATATGTTTCATATGTGTGTGTATATGTGTGTATGTTATGAATATATACTTTTTATGGTTTTTTTACATTTAGTTTTGGGTTATATTCACATCAGCTCTCCAGAACTTAGGCTGAGCAGATTCTCTAAGGAAAATGCAGGATGCCACAGGAGCTGATTCAGTGGGTGGTACTCTTCCTTTTCAGTCAGAACTGAACTAATGCCTTGGCACGTGGCTCTGGAAGGAAATACCTGAATGAGAGAGAAAGTTGGAGTCTATCAGTAGGGAAGTCAGCCGTGTTGTAATAACCTGAATACATGTCAGTAATAGCAATAGATGAATTTAATCTTGTATAAGCCCTCACTTTTAAAGAGGTTTCTAAATCTCTGTGACTGGAGGGATTGCTTTGTTTTGGTCAAATGAGGCGTCAAAAGGAACTAAAATGTTTGCAACATTGTAAAAATGGCTGTGAAATGTTCTTTTTTTGGACTGAACTCTGGGTTTACAATCTTAACTTAAGCTAGTAGCAGTAGCCTAGATGCAGGACATGGTGTGTATGTGATAGAAGGCAGAGGACTGTATCCTCAGAGCAGAGAACATCTCAGAGCTTTCCAGCACTCTTATCCTACAGACTGTCTTTACCATGCAAATACTTACCCACCCATTTTCTTACAGAAATTCAAAAACTGCTCACTAGAAACTGCTAAAAATAATTTATGTACAGCAGTCCCCAAGGTGGCTTTTCCTGTCTTTGCAGAGGTGAACACAGGCATGGTGACCTGTGTGTTCAGGATGCACATGAGCTGGCAATGAAAATGCTGGCCTTGCAAAAAGTATCTGGACTTTTCACCTTGAAGAAATATACCCAATAAAGCAAGACAGATAATTGTAACACTGTGATATCTGGGGTCAGGCAAGCTCTGTTGAAAAACAAACTTTGGGAGTCCATCTTTAAATACCTTCTTTAGCTTGGTTTAAATTCTTTTTAGAACTAATCTTGAAGAAGGGACTTTTATAAATCAGACAATATATATGAGGTGTGATCCCTTAAGATATTATGTATCTTTTCCTTCAATTTAAACTATTTCCTCTGGTGATATAATAATAATAAATTACTAGTAAGAAAATCCCTTAGGATGAAAAGTTCAATTTGCATCTTTACCACAACTTTTGTTAATAATAATTATTATGGATCTGCTTGACATCCGTAGTTTTACAAAGGCTACATTTACACTCTAAATAGAATTCATGTAATGTTTTTAAATGTTCAGATATCAAGGTAAAGAGTGCGGAGGCAGCCTTACAGAATGATTATCTCACAGAATCATTGCATGAAGGAAAACAAGCATGCTTATCAAATGATTTACCTTCATGTGGCAGACATCTTTCTAGAAATATTGAATTTAAGTATAACTCTAGCGTGGTACTTAATACAGTGAACCAAGATATCATTATATATGTTGGCAGCACTTCATTAAAGTCAGTGTACTGAACTCAAGTAAACCTTCCATTGTACATATGAACTGAATATCTGCCTTGTGTTTAGTGTTTGTTACATCCTTGAAAGAAGAGGTGAAACCAAAGATAGACATTTCCAGGCAAACAGGCCCTCATTTTCAGTTATCACTTTATGTAGTAATGAGACGTTGAAATTGGAGCCAAGTCTACATTTCCAAACCTGAAAGGGAATAAATCAGGCTCTTTAACAAAATAGCTATGCCAGCAAAAACTCTATGATGGGGTCAGAGAAGGCCTTTCTGACTCAATAATCTCAGATAAGTAATTACCACACCAAAATGTAGAGTAAAATAAGTCTGAGAACATGGTATAAGCAGGTATATTTGTGTCACTGCTATTTAAAATTAATCTTGATTTGTCAAAAGGTCTTCTGATTTGCCTGGAAGCACAGATTACCTTAAAGATAATTGAATATAACTGGTGTTATTTCAGTGAGTAACCTGACTGGTATTTGACATTTAGTTCAAGGTTTCTGTGTTTGTGTAGGAGAGGAAGATGTGTACATCTGTGCTTCTAAAGAGCTCTGATGTATGCCATTTGGCATGGATTGTTGTGCTGAATAGAAGATTAGCTCACTTGGTGCTGCTCTGTTAAAACTGGAGGCATGGATTATGTGTACAGTGACAATTATCTGCGAACTCAGAGCGTTATACTATTAATCCAAATCATAGAGCTTACAGTTTTCTCCAGTGCACATCGTATCCTGTAGCAGCTTGATCTGAAGGTTCTCTTGAATTTTATGAAACTCTATGATTTTTTCAGGAACTGCTTCTCTGCACCACTGCCTCGATTGCACAAACGCTTTCAGGCAGCTTTGTGGACTGTAATGCATCTTTGCTTCTTCGGTCATTGCCCAGTTTACTCTGTTCATAGGAAAGGGAAGAAACAATGGATGCAGTGTGTCAACTTTAGAAGGTGATGGATGGTGTAGATGCATCAGCCTGGCTAGAAGTGTCTGCTCAGCAGACTCTCAGCAGTTCTGTGGTGGATGGGACAGAGAAAAGAAATGGTGAGAACACTCTTTCATGTTAGCACTGAACTTCCAAGTGGATCTCATGGATATCTATGAAATGTGACAAGGGCTGACAAAGCAGCGTGTAATGGATTCTGTAACTGTAAATATGTATTATGCCATTTTGACTTCTACTAGCGCTCTGTAAGAACTATTCTCTCCTAATATACAGAATGGAATGGGTCATGTTACACTGAGAATGGACAAATGTTTTTTTCTTTTGTTTTTCTGTTTTTAGTTTTATTTTGTTTTGTTAGGTCAGTTTATACAAATGTTTTGCCTGAAAATTTGTGCAAGGTTTCAATCAGTTGTTGTAATGGAATCATGACTAGTCACCATCATCCTTTTTAAATATAAATTCTTGAAATGAGATGGAAAGAGTGGTGGTGGTGGAGGGTGGGCAGGAAACAAAAGGTTGCTTAAATTAACAGCTTCTGCCCTTCATGGCATTTTTGTGACCCTTGATCACAGTGTAGCCAGAAGCTACAACATAAAAACAGTGGACTTGAATCTCACAAAAGACAGGACTAAAATGAAGTCTAATTAGTTTTCATTTACAAAGAGGAAAAAAAGGAAAGAAAAGTTTACAGAAACACTCTCTCCTTCAGGACATTGCACACTGAAATATTTACAGCCAGTAAACTAATAAAAATAGACATCTACACACAAGGCCATCAAAATATGGTTTACTGAGTGGGGAGGGAAACCTTATTTCTTTCAGTAGGAAATGTATTCAGCTTTTTTGTTGCATATATTAACCAGTCTGGAGAGAAAATAGTTTCATTCAGCTCTCAGGCCAGCTTTGCACCACAAAACTCATATGGGTAGCATGTGGAACAGAGTATTGTCTTAGCTCAAATCTTATCTTTTGTCCTCCTCTTTGTCTTTAACTGGTCTGCAAATTTATTTGAAGCTTCCTGGGTTAGCTGACAGCAGCTTCTCCCAAGGAGATGATCTTTCCTTACTCTGACTTCATGTAAAAATGCCACTTCCTCTCATCAGCTTGAGTTACAAAAAAAAAAAGACAACTCCAAAACCTCCTCCATACCCCAAAAGACAGCTAGTTCAGTGTTAACATGCAGCAAGAGTCTGACCCTTTAAATGGAGAGGAAAAATATGCTGAAGGGTGGGAGGAAGGATGCAGTTTTTTCCTGGATGGTCTGCTATTCAAAAGACGTTATACCTGTTCCCCTAAAACTACACCATTAATCCTGCTGTTTTCTTTTCCCTTTTCCCAGTCCAAAGCAGAGGGAGTTTTTACATCATCTTCATTCCCATATTTCTCATTTGACCAGAAGTACTATTTCTTTTAATTTGCTATGTCCAATCTTTTTTCTTTTTATTTCCCAGATCTGCCTTTGAAATCAGGCTCGAATACCCAAATCTTTACCAATTTCCATATTGCTTTAAAAAGGCCTACTATTTCCATGAAAAAAGTGTACTATGCAAAACATGAACTCTTTTGTATCCATTTTCTACAAGCAAGTCACCTCAGCTCTTACCCCTCAAACCTTGGCATGAATTGATATGTTTGTGCATTTTTTTAAAACTCTGAACATTTTTGTAATCTGGAAAGTTGAGGTATGGAGGAGTAACTAGGAGGCTTTAAAACAGATCTATTAATGTGATTAGTGAGTTTGTTGCAGACTTAAGTGCAGTTGCCAGTGGAAACTTGTTTAAATGTAGTTTTTGGGTATCCTCTCCACCAAACAAGACTTGGATGGAGAAGAGAAGCAGTTCTGTTGTTTGTCTCTGGGCTGTATGTGAGATTTAAGCCAATATTGCCATACTTTCTTACTTCTCACTTACTCTGTATAAGTGGTTTTGATATATAGTGAGCATTATAAACAAAGAGTCCAGGTTAGTGTGTTTGTTACAAAAGGACTTCAGATCTGCATTTAACTATGATGCACAAATTGTAGATGACTCCTACATACTCTCACAACAAAAGGGACCAATAGATTAGAACTCAGCTGGTGATGTAGCTCTAGAAATAGTGTATCAGTGCTAAATTGTCTTTACATTGCTTTTATTAAACAAATACTGCTTTGGAAAGTAAAGCCCTCATCTGCTTCCCACTGTGCAGATTTAAAAAACATTTTCCTCCTTTTCCCTGAAATCTTACTGTGCAAGCCACATAGTTCTCCCCACTGTGATCTGTTTTGCAAAAGAAGCCTATTAATTGAGGATGTTTTTCACTATTGCCAAAAGGTCACTGCAATCAATTATGGAGAATATTTGTAAAGAAGAAATCTTGTCTATAAAGCAATATATCCTGAGTTGTCTAATTTGTTCACTGTAATAAGGCCATGCCCACTTATTGATTAATCAATCTTTGTTGTCTGTTTGCTGATTATATCAGGAAGTCTCTTAATGTAATGGAAAATCATACACAGAGTTGGCTTGCAAAAATATTTATTTCTACTACTATACTGCATGTGTTCAACCTGAGGAGATAATTTTTCCAGGACAAATCATTCTGATTTGTTATGGTAAGCCTGGAACTGACAGTGGAACCATATTTGAATTTGAAACATGACTAGTAATGTGACTGAATAAGGTCACCAACACAGAAGTTTTTCTGTTTTGATTCAATTTGTAAATCATTACCTGATGTATTCCATTCAAAAGTCTTAATGTTATGCAATTATACCACATTGAGATATACAATGTGTGAATATAACTGAGCAAAATCAAACTTACGTTGTTTGCCAAAAAAATGGTTGTGGATAAATTCAAAATGGTTCTCAGGCTATATTTAAAAGTGTAACATTTGGTTACTTTTAAGAACCATATAAAGGAAGCCAAGCATATCGAAATTAATTCATCTTCATATAATTAAGGTTTTTATCTTGTCATAAATCTTAATGTGATTTGTAGGACGTAGAGTAGTGGCAGGAGCTGTGTACATAGAAGATGTTTTAAGTTATAGTATAATTATCTCTGTTGGCATGGCTGAATCATTTCCACTAAATAATATGCCTTATTTCACTGTGACTCCATGATTCATTTCTGTTCTTTGTACTGTAGTTGATGTAAATGGACCACATTAACTGCCCCCCGCCTTACTTTGTGTATATTTAAGGATTTAAAATGTCTCAAAAATCCATTATCACTCTGTGTTGGAAAGATGAGAAAAATGTGTGAAAAACTCATGAACAGGTAGAATTAGAACATGTCTATACATTAACTTTTGACAGGAGCAAGACAGCCAAAATTTCACCTGGAATAATGTTGTAATTCAAATAAAATAATGCTGTTTTAAACTGAGGAGAAATAATTAATTTGTGCTGCCAATGCTCAGTATTATTATTACAAAGAAATAATGTCTTTTTTAAACTCTTGAATTTTCCAGTAAATGAATATTTGATGATCTACTGTTAAAACACTCAGTAGGACCAGAGAATCAAAAGGAGAAACACAAGAAAACAGAAATAATTTTCCATTTATCCTTACCTCTGTATTTAATGTGCTAAAGTTTAAGTACCTCTTTTGGCTGTATAAAATGTTCATAACATGATTTAGCACGATGCACATCTCACCACGAGTAGAAAAATGGAAAGTATAAAAGTAGGTCCTAATTCTGCAAACAGTTATGCATGTGTACCTCCATTTGTACTACCTGTGTACCCTAAAATTTACTGTGATATATAAGGAGTATTCAAAACCAAAGAATTTTAATGAGAGGACAGATTTGTTTTGAAAACAGTGGTACCACATCTCAAAAAAACCAGGCTTAGCATCCACAACATGTGCCATGTTTGCAGTGCTTTCAAATTGGAGAGCAATATTTTTACCAGAAGGGTACTTAAAGTCACAAGTTCAACTAACACATCCATTGAGAATAAGAATGTAACAGTTCTCTCTAAAAATTTTAATATGTATATTGATTCTCAGTTCGTTCTGGAATGTAGATTTTCCGGCTCTGGAAATCTAATGTTCAACATATGGCCACCTGCAGTTTTACCATGGTAAAATTTTTGTGCCTTTCCCCAGGGAGAAATCAAGGTATCATAGATGTTTTTTGGTTTCCACATGCTATGTAGATTAAATACGTGACATGCAATTTAAACCCAGAAGATTTTTGGCACTGATATTAATGACTTGAAAGATATCATAGCACAAATTTTAAACTCATTTATGTGGCAGTTGCTGTCGTTGAAAATACAGCTTCTTTACTGTGGCATCAGGGCTTCATCTCTGAATCAGTGACAGCCAAAAAAACTCAACTCCTCAGTACTGACCTGCTTTGGGAATGCTGCAGTGCTATCCCATTCTTTAATTCTAGGGAAATTGAAGTGGTGAAAGGGTTGTATAATTCTGCTGTCAGTACTGCCAAAACCAGGACAAAGCATCCATGTCTCCATAGAGGGGAAAAAAAGAGGAAAGAAATACTCTCTGAGTTTTTACAATAAGGACTGAAAAAAGGAAGTGGAATAGTGTCACTAAAATACCCCACTGTATATTATTGCCACAAAATTTCTTCCAGTGTTTAAGTGGGGACAAAACATTTACATAAGTAATATAAGGCTTTGACTTTTTTTAAGGCAGTCCACAAAACCACCCTTAAAGAATAGCAAAATGAAATATGCTTTCCATTGCCAAAATCCTATAAAAGTCAGTTTCCTAAACATGACTAAAACTTGGAAAAATAATGTCCTGTATAATAAACTAATCTCCATAATTCTTTTAAGCAAAGAATTGAGTTTTATTTCATTTATATTGTTTGTCTGAATTATCTTAAATAACAACAGAGCTTACTGCCATGGTGTATTTAGCATTTCTTATCTTTCTTTGAACTGTTTACTATACAGGGTTCCACTATGGCTTTTTCTGTCACTGCCTTGACCCGAGCATGTTGTTCCACATGTGCAACTGCATAACATTTCCCAGCAGTTACACGAACCACATCCTTGACTCCAGTGTTTATGGGGCCAAAATATGCTGACCTAAAACAGCTTGTGGAAATGCATGACTGTCTGAGTGTGCATACAGGTAATATACATATAGCCAGGCTGACAAAGGGAGTTGGTTACTTAAGAATTCTCCAATAAGGAGGAGCAATATTCTACTCATGAGCTCAAATTCTCCTCTTGTGGATCTCCATGCCAGCCTGACCGGGGGTGCTCAGACTGCTGCCCTTAGTGAACTCTGGTGTAGGTTGGAGCAAAATCAGGTTCAATCTGTGGACACTTGCATATTAGCAGAAACTGAAATTCAAGTATGCACTTGACAGCTTCAGTTACTCAATTACAAGATATTGAAGAATCTATGAGCTAAGTGCCAAAGGTGAAAAATAATGTTCTGTGTGTCAGAGAGAGTGTAATAAACTGTCCTGTGATCTCTGTATGTGGATTGCTTTGATGCTGAGTAATTTGACTAATTTATTTATCTATTTGATCTGGTTCTATTGATTGAACTTGAAACCAGTTCAGTCACATACACATGGGGGTGTTTCAGATGTTCTCAAAGGTCTCTGTGTGGGTAGTAAGATATCACCACTGTGCAACATGGTGGTGATGGCAATTGTTCTGAATGAATGGAGGAGTGCTAACAATGTCCACATTCACCATTGTGCTGTTGTAAAAATAAGAGTGAGCTTAGATGATTCCAATGATTGTAATCAGCTGAGAGTGAAGTGACATAAACAGGGATGAACTGTAGTCCACATGCAGAGGAGGGACACCTTCTAGGGAAAGAGGTACACAAGATGCTATGAAGATGTTACAGAAGATTTATATCCATCTTTCATCAATCTTATTGAAGCTGAAATCCTGTGGAATGTTGAACTTCACTCACTTCACTATCATTCTTCCAACTGTATTGAAGAAAGTGGTTGTAGTCTGAGATTCTAAATTACCTTGATTTACATTTGTTAAGAACTCAAATGCAGTCTATCAGTGGTAAGACCATGGCACAAGAGCTTTGTTTAACATTTTGTTTTCTACTTTGTTTTTAGAAAATCATATTACCTACATGTTGGAGCCCAACAAAATAATTTATTGTCTTTCCAAGAAATTTAGTGCTGATTTGGTCAACTTGTATTATTAAAAAAAAAAAAAAAAAAAAATTAAAAATATAGTCTTAAAAAGTATTTTTTCATACTCCTTATTGCATTAGAGTTGCTCAAAGTAGCAATGCAAAGGAAAATAAATCATGTTTGTACTCTATGGCCTCCAGTCCATTTACAGAATGTGTTTGTGTGTACTATGAATAGATCATAAAGCAGCCTCCTAAGGCTGGACTGTTGCTCACCCCAGGTTCTTGGGTGGCTTGCTGAAGCATCTTGTATAGAATATTAAAGGAAAGAGGCCATTAGATTAAATTAAACCTAGTTTGACTCGATATAGTAACTCCTTTGGTTTTTTTACTTTTTTTTTTCAGAAGAGTGTATTAAAGTACGTAACACAAAAGAATATTGGCATCATAGTTAAACATTACAGGTTGTGATGAGACCTGAGAAGCCTGAGCTTGTCATATTTTTTCTGATTCTAGTTCATTGAGACATAACCTTAGCAAAGTAAGTTGCAGGTCAGATCTGAATCAACAGTAGCAGTAGACTTATTGATTCTTTTTATCAATACCTTCAGTCAGCTCCTGAAGAACTCTAATTGTCTTAGAAAACAAAGTCTTTGCAAATGGTAAATGTGAGATTGATTAGTTGCCACTCTTTTTCCTTGCAGTCTGAAACATGAATCTAAGGACTCAATCTGAAGTTGAGCCCTTTGAAAGAAGTCTTTGAATATAGATTGTTCTTTCAGAAAAACTTCTGAAGCATCAGAAACATCCAGAAGCAGAAGGATTTTAGAATTTCCTCTTTGCCATTTAAAGAAATTAATCTCAAAAGAATGCTCCAATAAAGTGCTACACAGTGGTTGACCTGAACTGCTACACCCAAAGAGGGGCTTATAACATGTGAGTTTGGACAAGAGAATACCTAATTTCCTCCAGTAAAGTTTTCTCCACTATACCATTTTATTTTCTGAAGCAGTAGCACAAAGGGAAACAAGCAGTTTGGTGATTTTACAAAGCACTTGGGGGCTGAGAAGTTTCAGAACTTTCAAGAAGCTTAGGAGAGCATCTGCCACATAGTTTTGCTACGTGAAGACTAAAAGTAAAGAAAATATAGTTTTTGGGACTCCATAGAGGTGATCATGTATACAAGGGGACCCTTGAATGTGTCTACTCATAAAAGCACAAATTCTAAAGGAATGACAAAAGCTTGATCAAGTAAAATATAGTTGTACCAGACTCCCTTTTTCTAGAACTACATACAGAGCATGAGTGTTTACACTCAGGGCAATGGTTTTCTTATAAGCCTGTTAACTCTCTCAATCTCCAGTGAGAAATCTGCCTGCAAGACTTATTTCAAGAACCTGGGAGGCTGGAAGATAAGGATAGAAATATGAACTTTAATTGGAGATTTCATTGAGATGATAGAAGATAAATCAAGCCACTGATGACAGCAGAAAGTTGAATTCTCAACTGGTTTTGCCATTAGCAAGTAATTTTTTGTGCTGCTGACATGACAAGAATAGAAAGCAGACAATGAAGCAGAATTATTAAACACCTATGGGTGATAAACCAGATTTCATCTCTGGTTTTGGGACATAGTTGAGTTCCACTTGGAATAAAGAATACTCAGGAGTAACCTCATGGAGCCTTGTAAATCCACTGAAATATCAACTATGGTAGAGGTTAAAATGGATTTTTTCCTAATTTATGGCACATATTAACATCTTTTAAAAGGTTCACTTTGCCTTGGTAAGAGTTACAATGGAATATAAAATAATTACTTATTTAATCAAAATCCATTCTTGACATAGTAGCTGCTTTCTATGTCTGTCAGAACATGACAGAAGGAGTCAGCTTCTCTCAATAAATTGAGAAAATGAGATGAATGCAATTGTAGAGATTCTGAATTATCAGGTCTGCTGGGGGAATTGCAGACCACTCTCTCCCATAAGAGTGATGAGACACTCTTACCACCCCATAACAAATTATTCCAATGTGGGCCGCTCCCAAATGCTTCCATGTTATCTGCCTCACTTTGCACAGCAAGGAAATACACCTCTCTGGAGGGTGGGGTACTCCCAGTCGAGAAGAAGGTGACAAAAACAGTGTTGTAATACTCAGACCATCCCCTGAGATCTTGTAGTGAGCTCAAAATAACTGCAGACCCACGAATGCAGTGCAGGTAAGCTCAAAAAATCATACAGATTACGCTGAAAAGGCAACCATGGAGTTATGTGGTTATTAATTCTAGCTATAGTTTCTTTGCATAGCACAGAAATTTTGCTCCCTTGCTTTAATGTTATTTACTTTATATAGTCAATACCTGCTAAGTTGGGTTTTATGGAAAGTATGTTTTACAGAAAGCAACAGGAAAATTTTCTCCACAAATTAATGTTTTGTGTGTGAAGGAGGAGTATACTTCATTGGTAAGGTAAGATTTACTTTCTAATTATATTCTATTTATAGACAACTTCTCAATGAAAAAAATGGAATTCACACAGTTAACAATTATAAAAGGGACATTTGTGACTTATTCATTTAATCTCTATACTTGGTAGCTCTTGACCTCTCCTCCTCTCTTAGTTCACTGATAAAAGATACCATTTAATATCTATATAGTGCTTATTACAGTTAAAATTTATCTACTTTCCCAAAAGAAAAACATTTTTCAGTGTGGACTATTTTTTTCAACTGGAATTTCAATTTTAGTATCAGTAATTGTGTTAATGTATTCCAAGTGTCCCACTTTCTTAAAAAATTAACTGAAAATAATGATTAATGGATACAGATACTAGATTGTGTCATCTTCATGGGTTTTTTAACTCAAAAATTCTTAAGTTAGTTTTCTTGATATATTGAGGCTGTGCAGGTCAGAAATCTCTTCCTTGTTGTGTGTGGTGCTCAGTGGTCAGTGTACAAGGCTGGGCTTCTGAGGATGCTGGGGCAAGGTGGGGAATGAATCTCAAGAGCTCCAGGACAATGGTGCTCCTGGTCTTTAATTAACTCTGCATCAGAATGAGGAGCAACCAATTCTGCAAGTGCTGAACTTTTGAGGTTCTTTTGGTTTTGGTTTATTTTTTGCGCTGATGTAAACCATAGCTAAATTTGATGAAAAGCTTGCATTTAGAAGAGAACTGTGAAGTTTGAGAGCTATAGGAAATCAGCTTTTGTCTCCCTGGCTCATTCTCAGCACTCAGCCTGTCAGTGGTGCAATAAGCAGTATCACAGTCCTTCGTCTGGGTGTCCTTTTAATTTCTCCCTCTCTGCTGTGCCCCCTCAGATGTACTGGCTCGTTGGGATTATTGGCCTGCACCAGTTTATTGCCCCAGGATTAGTGATGGTTGTGATGTGAGGGGCTGGTGCAGCCTTGTGTAGCACCAATTAGGCCAAATCAGCCAAAACTGTCTTTGCCCTCCGAGTTCAAAGCCTGTCCTAATCTCTAGTGCTACAGATTTGCTTAAATCCTGAGTATAAGGTTTAAATGACTTGTCATGGCAATCCCAGCCCATGCCTATTACCCAATAGACAAGAGAGTCGATGGAAGATGGGCTGGGGAGGCTGCCAGGACCCCGAAGGGCTGTGTCCTCCCTCACACCCATACAAATGCTCACACAGGGCAGTTTTTTCCCCCTCTGCTTTCCCTGGAAAGGCTGGTGACACATATCTAAGGTTCACAGTCACCTTCCCTCCCAGCCTGGACCTCATCTGGGTGCATGGAGGGAGAGTTGTGGGGTAGGGGGCCCTCCTCACTCCCTCACAGGGTAGCCCCCAGAGGAGCCCACAGGCAGGTGGGGCTGCATCTGAGGGACCCCATGGCAGATGGACACGGATCCACACGTGTGTGGGTGAAGCAGGACTGTACTGGGACTGCACCTGGGATGGCTGCTCTTCAGCAAATCTAGTGAGGCACTATCCCCTGTGGCTTTAAACTGGTTTTTCCTTGTGATTCACTTGATGCTTTTGGGTGGTGTCAGTTGTAATCATCCTCCACCTGCTTTGGCCTTTATCAACGCAAGGGATGGCATCAGAAAACTGTTTTGAATATGCAGCCATTATAAAGCATAGGACTGTCATCCAGTCAAGTTGTAACATCTCTTCTTACACGATGAAAGAAAAGGACAGAAGAAAATGGCACCCCCAGCGCAGCCCTGTGTCTGGCTGGGCTGAAGCAGAAGCAGCAAAGTGCTCTGGTCTCGTGCTGGCCACAAAGGATGTTTGAGCCTGGCTCCTCGGGTGCTTAAGGCTTGTCCTTGAGCGGGCTGGCCGACATGCCTGGGGAAGCTGCTGGCCGGAAGATCCGCAGGGGCCGGGCAATGGCCAGGAACCCCAGCTGAGTTCAAACCTGGAAGCGTTGGGAGCGTGCGGAGAGGAGGAGAAAGAAAAACACTGACCACCCCAGCATGCTGCTAAGGAAAGAAAACACTGGAGGGCTGCTGAAATATTCACAGAGGATTAGCACAATGTTACTGTGTTTAGCACAGGTGTTTCTGTAGCTGTGATACATTAGGGAAATTTACAACGTTCAGTGACTCACACTTTCTCCATGTAGTGTGGTAGTTTATTTTACTGGGCTAGAGTACAAAGTGAGGAGGAACACCTGCTGGTATTTTGGCTTTCCTGAAATGTCTAAGCTTTGTGAGCTTTTGTTTAATCTAGGTGTACCTCTTTTTTTTTTCTTCACTTTTCTTTTTTTTCTGACTGCACTGAAGCATTTTAGCACATAATGTTTACAAGGAAACAGATTTCACCAGAGACACACAGAAATGTTCTGTTCTTTACCTCTGTGGAATTGCATACCATAAGCTACTATCACTAGGAAAATTATGGACCTTGCTTTCAATACATCTACAATCTCAGTTTTCTTTCGGTGATGCTATTCAACTTGGAAAAGTGGGGAGAACTGGTTATAGAGTGTCAATGTGTGTCCTGTGCTTTTGTCTCACTAAATTTGTCAGTCAAGAATTAATTATTATAGCTTAGAAAATATGCTGGTGTTTTAAACATGAACTTCACCTGTAGGTCAGTTTATCTTCAAATAAGATAAACTGGAGGGGGGGGGGGTAAAGCAAATAAAATAAGTTGTCTTCCGGCTTTGAGATGGAAGAACTGTGTTGCATTCCTCTGGGCTCTGTGTCCTGTTCCATGGAAAGGCTGAGGGACCATACGTGGCAGTGCCAAAATGGAGGGACTTGAGCATTTGAAGCTTCCATGCTCAGCCTTACAGGAAGAGATTAGGTTTGGACAGGTTGGTTGTGTGTTCATGACTGCAACCTGGGATGAGGAAGATCCATAGATAACCACAGCTATTGGGATAGATCTAAAAGTGTACTCTTCTGTGGACATATATGCAGGTTTACTATTTCTACTGCATCATAAATCCAAGGAGAGAACTAGGTTAGCTTGAACAAAAGCTAAAATTTTGGAAAGATTTTGCACCATGAACTGAGATTAATTTTCCAAAAGTCTATGGCTTTACTTTTAGGCATCTAGTTAAACAGCTGAACTTTCAAAACAGATCTCTACACTGTGTATTGCAGTTCCTTTTAAAATTTTATCAGAAACCTCTGTTTCAATGTCCTATAAAGTTGCATATGGTCCAAACTGCAGAAGCATAGCTAAGAAAGATTCTGCATATGTTATAAATTCATTATTGCTATTAAATTATTATTTAGCTTGTTTTTAATGCAAAATTCTCTATAAGAATAAAACTGTTGTAAGTTAATGACTTATATTTGCCTGTTTTCTCCCCTCTAATTTCCTTGTTACATATCTTCTTTATTATATTAACATTTATGTTTTAGAAGGAGCATAATAAAAATACTGAATTTATGATGGGGATGAGTTGCTGTAGTGACATTATTTGTAGAATTCCCCATATTGTGTACTTGAATTTTTTTCAGCCTTTTCCATTGGACACACTGTATAAAGTACTCTTTGCATGTTTAGTTTGAATTGCCATACCTGGATTGTATCTCCTCATTTTCCACTTTCTCCCTTATTTTTGCTTTCATTCTCTTGAATCAATTAATTCTCTTGAAGCTGTTAAGGACATTCAGTGCCTTGTTTTATTAGACTTCATGGAAGCTGGCCCAGATTTAAAAATTCAATTGCTCTTGATTCATGAAGGTCTGACAGCACTTTGTCTATCCATAGTGCCAGACACCTGGAGGGATTGTTTACGGTTTTCTATAAGTGCATATATAAGAATAGCTTATAGGGGACAGGCAGGCACTTGTGTTCAGATGCATTCCACATATGTTCAGTAATCTTACTTACATGAATAATGCCTTTTATGGAACTAACACAAATGGTGAGAGTTTAACAGAAAGAAGTTTTCCATGGGCTTTTTTTTTGGGAGGGGTTGGGGGTCCACAAAGCAAGAGAAAAACATAACAGATGCAAGTACATTAAAGGGGATCAGAGACATACATTAAATTCCTTATGTCTTTTTAATTATGCAATTGTGAATTATATTCTTGTTGCGTTTGTAATTAGAGGGCAGAACAGATGGTAAAGGATTTTTCTAAAGTAATGTGACTATTAAAATTGTCCACAGAGCTAAACTGACTGTTGAATATAAGAGGGTTTCATAGCCATTAAAATGCTCTGTGTGTAGATATGTACGTGATTATTATAGCTCATTACATAGGAACACACACAATATATATGTATATATACAGAAACAAATCTAATCAGTTATATGCTGTATATGCCTTTAAATGTCTCTTATTACAGTTGTGAAGGAAAATGAAGTCTTGTTCTATAAAAAACTTTCCATGTGGGTAGACAAGACGTGCTGTTGTATGGTCATAAATCGTTTGTTTTCTTTATCTCCAATTTTAGCTGGAGCTAAAGTGTGAAGATAAATTTATCAGATGAGGTGTTCCGATATAGGACATGACACAGACAACTATGGCATTGTTGTTATTACTCTGCAGAAGCCTCCTTTATTTTTAGTCAGTATATTTGACTTATTATCTCTTGTTTATAGATTTATCTTATTTCAAGATCTGGAGATATTTGTGTTTGTAACCATTTTTTTCATGCCAGCTGGCATGCACTGAAAGGATATTGTCTAATAATTTGTGATGTTAAAAAGTTCTCTCCTGGCATGAAAAACCTCCACATTTTAGGGAGTAAAGAAGATATAAAATGCATGAGAGGAGGTGATCCTAGTTTTTGCAGTTCTTATGAATAAGCTATTTGATGCACAAAACAAAATTATTCTGACATCTGTGTATTGACTTAAAATGAGTTCCCTGCAACATCCCCAAATATATTCAAAGGATGATGGCCCTTCTCTGACCTCCTTATATCTAAAATATCTGAATCCCTGATTGCTTTCTTGACCTGAAACCCTTTCCATAATAATGGTTATCAAGGAAACTCCCTAGGGTATTTAATTTCAAACATTGAATTTCAGTGAATTTCTTTATCAGGGTATGATGCTTTAGATCAGAGATGAGTCTGTGTGCTTGCATGTGGTTGCACATTCTTAAGATCATCATGGCTCCATACAGAAGACATACAGTAGCTGGTATTTCCATCATGCTACCAACTCCAACCAGAGATGGAAGACAGGAAGACCACAATAAATGTCAAGCACATACACTCAGGAGGAGAAATCAGCTCATAGCATTTTTTAAAACCAGGATTTGACAGGCAAATGACTAAACATATTTCTTTAGTGATCCAACATTTCTTCTTAACGAGGCAAGTTGTCATTGACTCTGCTTGTTGTCTATAAATTCTGACTGACTCAATCTTCATAATGTCAGACTGGTCAAAGACATCAGTAAATTACATGAATAAAACATAATACTTGGTAATTGTCCTTAGCTGGTAACATACAGTAATTTCATTTCTTCAATAACGTTTGTCCAAAACAGTGTTTCCTGAATTAGTTATTACTTTTACTTTCCTAAAGCAGATGCCATAACCTCTGTAAACACTTTATCTACTTCAGTTTGATGCATTATGATGTTACAAAGGTGTTGCAGCTAAAGGCATAACTGGTGAAAATAAAGCAGGGACATTAACTGTTTGCATATATAGAACTGGCCTAAGTCTTTTCACAATGCTGTTGATCTCTTATCTAGCATAAGTATAGAGTCTTTCCTAATTTTGACATAGAAAGTGGAATCTACCACTAATATGTCATTACCATTGTGACAGATAAAACTTCGCTTGTGTACTGATAAGTAGTTCATATCAACATGTTCTCTTTCAAGAAAGCAAATGTCTTGCTTTTGGCTGGGATAGCGTTAATTTTCTTCCTAGTGGCTGGCAGAGTGTTGTGTTTTGGTTTTGGTATGAGAATCATCCCAGTAACACACTGATGCTTTAATTGTTGCTAAGTAGTGTTTATACTAAGTCAAGGACTTTTCAGCTTCTCATGTCCTGCCAGCAAGAAGGCTGGAGGCGCAGCAGAAGTTGGGAAGGGGACAGCCAGGACAGCTGACCCCAATGACCAAAGGGATATTCCATATCATAGGACATCAGGCTCGGTATTTAAACAAGGAGGAGGAAAAGCTGGCCAGGGAACTGGCTACGCATTGGTCAGTGAGAGGAGAGCAATTACACTGGGTATCACTTTTGTATATTCTAATTTCTTTAATCCCCATTATTATTATTTTCTTCCTTTTCTGTCGCTTTACACTGTCTTTATCTCAATCCATGATTTTTCCCACTTCTTCTGACTGTCTCCCCCATCCCACTGTGAGGAGGTGTTGGGGACTGAGTGAGTGGCTGTGTGACATTAGTTGTCAAGTGGGGTTAAACCACAACACCAAATTAAGCACTTTTCTGTATCCCTGGAGACTTCAAAACAAGAGTTTCATGCATCTGGCAAATAAAACAATAAGCACAGTTTGCTATAAGGTTGGTTGACTCTTAGCTTAGTCTCAGTTACCATAGAATCACATTTTCTTTGCTTGTGAATTGGGTCCCCTACTATGTCCTACACACAGAAAAAACAGAAATAAAAAAATGAGAATGCTCCTGGCAATGCCTTCTGGCTTTGGAGACATATCTGGAATCACGGATGCATTGTTGATAACGCAGTAGGTCCTTGAGAAAATCAAAGTGTATGTCTGTGTTTTGGATTCTTATTTATTATAAAGAGAAGAAATAAAGATTATTGTCTGTCAGTCACTATGTTGACTGATAGCATTTCTTTATTATCTGTAGCCCAAGCCTCTGCCAAATGAAATTGTTGTGAAACAGACCTTTTGTTTTTCTAAGTTCTTTTGAGAACACATCATCCTAAGGTGCCCTCTGACAAACTACCAGGAGAACAATTTTTAACATTACTTGGAGTAGGAAAAGAAATGATCTTATAAGATCCGCTTATAGCTCCTTCCTACTGTGTTCTTTATTCTGCACCTGGAATGTTCTTGCTTGCTATGTACTTAAGAGCTTTGCTGTAATGTACATATCCTCTGGTTTCAGAAATATGCCTCAATGCATCCTTTTCCAGTCAGGCAGAAAAAAATGTCAGTCCAACCCTAAAGAAAAGAAATCAAAGCTTAAATAGATAGCAAGCCACCTTTCTAGTTGAAGGACCTTTGAGCAATGCAAATGTAAAGCAAAAGAGAGTTCTGTGTTGATTATATTCAACTCATTTTGCTGGACCAGCAAATACATCAAGCATCTGACTAAATTCCAGCAGTTCGTTCAATATTTGGAAAGAAACATATAATCAGTGCACAACCTGCAGTGCGAAGGAAACATGAAACTAATACTGAAAAAACAGCTTTATTAGAGACCTGTTCAGCCAGATGGAAATAACCATCACTTTCTCCTTAAGTGTGTATTTCATACCCCTGCAAATTTACTGGTGCTGATTCAGAGTTGCCATCTCAGAGGTTGTAAATCAATTTAATTCTCTTTATTAGTGTGAGCTATACTAAGGATCTGATTCATTAAGAATTAACTTGGCCTGAGGAATGCTTCCTTATTTCCATCCAGAAATTAGACCACACAAATTAGAAATACTCAGAAAAAAAATCTAGAAGATACATTATCAGGTATGTCTCCTTAGCCTCTGAAAAACCTAGTTTAAAGTAGGATAGACTAACAAATTTTTATGATATTTCAAATATACCAGGTATACAGTATCTTCCATTAATTTTCAGTAATTTTAAAAGTGCCCAGAAATAGTTATTATCTGACTGATTCAGATAGCTGACACATCTGAGTAGGAGAGCAGATGCTTCTGAGTTTGCAGAACAAAGGATGACTAATAGGAAAGACATTTTTTTAAATAAAGGGTGTGATCATGCAATAACATTTAGCCTAAGTGCTACTCTTTCACCTTGGGTTTTTTAATTGGGTCTATCTAGTGAAGTATTACACTAATACTTGGAAAATATTGTCACTCTATTGTTTAACTATTGAAGATTATTAAGTATTATGACAATCTTTTGATCAATATTAATTTCAGACATTGTTCAAAGCTTGGATAAGTTGCTGTGGTTTGAACATTCCAGAGCTTTAAATAGGGAAAGAAATTATATTAGATTAGAGAGTAAACAAGCAATTAGTACAGAGAATAGCTAGAACCAAGCTGGCACTCAGTGAACTGGAATGGATTCAATGATTGCATGTGTCACCCTGATTTACAGATGTGTTAAATATGTTTCTGTTCCGGTTTCTGTTCTTGGCTAATAAGCTAAGATTTTCATCAGAAATTCAGAACCCATTAGTTCATTCTTCAGTGGTGTCCCTATTCATATGCTGCAAGATAAATTATATCCAAATTTGGTATTCGAAAAATTAAGTTTTTATTTAGGTATCTACATGTCTAAGAACGCATCCGAGCTGGTAATCACTTTCACACAATGCTGCACTCATTTGTAAAGCAGAGTCCTCCCTCCTTCACTCTTACATTTTCCCCCCTCTTTTTCCCTCATTCTCTCTATCTTTTAAAAATTAACTATTTCTCCACCTAAGTCATGTAGTTCAGCTTAAAATGGCAAACAGGCAAAAACTTACATTCACTTTTTCTGTTGGGAAGGAAGGTGAAACAAAAAGTGATGCTACAATGGAGAACGGATTAAGAATAAATCAGCAGCTTTCTGCCATTTTTTAATATTTTAAAGCCCAAGCAACGAGGAGAATGATTGATATGCTCAGATACCAGTAGGTAAAGTTGGCAGACTTTCTAAGTCTCTCTTCTAAGGGGTCCTGTTATTGATAGGTCGAAAGTATACCATTGATCCATCTATCTGTTATGTTGCTTGTAGTTTGGGTGCACTCCAGCATTTAAATAATTTAAATAAAAGGTTTCCGGGTTGGTTCATTCATTTCTTTTCTACTGAGATTTCTAAGATCCTTTTCAGGCCCGTATCTCTCACTTATGAAAAAATATTTCAGTCATCCTTCTAACATTTTGATGGATTGCATCAATCTTAGGCAATATGCTCAGCTGCCTGCTCTGTACTTCCAATTGCTGAACTGACACCTTTCACCCACCAGTCGTGTAGAGGGAGTAAAACAATCTTTAGTCAGAGATATTCAATTTTTAATGTTGTAAAGGATTTCATAAAATATGTGTAGGTTGAGCCAAAAAAGGACATCCCATTTTAGAAATCATAAGTCATTGTTGATCAGTGTTGGAGCCTGAGGAGAAATATCATCATTTAATGAACTGTACTTTCTACAGCTTTTTCGGTTGTTGGTTTTGGTTTTGCCTTTTTTTTGGTTGGTTGGTTGGTTTTTTGTTTTTTGTTGTTTAAGTGATAAAGTATAAATGAGAAAAGTGTAAACTGGAAACAAGACAATTAAAGACAGTTTTTTACCAAAGTGTGCCTTTGGGCTTCTTAAATGAAGGTTGTGGTGGTGTTAGTGAAACAATTTCAGAAAACTGAGCTCTTCTTGACCAACTCACTGAATCTCTCAATGCTGATTTTCTTAAGAATTTGAATTCTTCTTAACCAAGCCTTCTGGTTTTAAGTTGAAAACTGTTGAAAACAGTTACTGCACATCAGCTGGTCTGTGGAAAGTGTCCCCTAAGTGGGCCCTCATGGCAAACACAAAATAATTTGACTCAGCCTTGAAGGAAAATGAGCAACATGAGTGCAATTTTCTTGCAGATGAAGAGTAAATTTGCAAGCATGTAGGATGGAGCTGCATAGATAAAATAAATATTAATTGAACAAAGATAATATTTTCCTTTTTTTTTTAACTTTTACCTTTAACATGTCTCTGAAAATTATGTAAGTGCTTAACCTTTGGACTACTTATGAAAGATCATTACACAACAAATTTTCTGAACATTCTCAATATACACTTAGTTCCTGGAAGATTGATGATATTCCCTTCCTTCCTCTCTATGGAAAATACATAATTTCTCAATCAGAGTGAATTCACATAGAAAGGCTTAATGTAGGACTATTGTTGCATGTCATATCAGTAGTGTTAATTAATCGAAGTTATCTTGTGAACTATGCCAGTAGGAAACACACAAATATATTGAAATCAATAAATGTGAACTATTACTCAACTTTTTTTTCTCAGTAAATTGGGTAGGCTGAAACAAAAACTGAGGTTCTTATTCAATAATCTGACAAAAAGGGAAACTTCAAATACCTTAAATCCTGTAACTCAGTTTTGAGAGTTGATATGTTTGTGTGGAGTTAAGGATGAGAAAGACAAAGCAAATGACAAGAGCTGTATTTACAGAAGGAACAGGAGTAGGACTAAATGATAGTTTCCATTCATTTGTTCCTAGAGAAAAAGATGACATCTTATTTTAGAGACCAGAAGCCTGTATGTGAAGTACTTAGCATGTACTTAGACCCACCAACCATTAGGAGTTCTGTATATGTCTGTCCCAGTATAGAAATAAATGGTTTAGTAATATTGCAGAGTTATGTAGTCAGTTTTAAAATAAGTTATTACCATGTTTAGAAAAGTCTTCAGGCAACGCAATTGTAATTCTAGAGGCTTAAAAATGAAGAAAAGCATTATTGTTAACATATTCTTAAAATTCTGAAAGAATTTCTGAAATAACCCTTAAGAATGTGAAGATATAACTAATTTTACATTCAAAATGTGTGCTTTAGTGTAAATTGGTGATTGGTCAATAGTCCAAAGATGTTTGCATCTTTTGGGCTTTTAGCCAATATCATTAAGAAAGAACCAATCTAACCTGGGCAGGTAGGGAAAGAAATTTGTGATTCTTCTGTTCTACTTTCAGAAGGTTTTCCTTGAAACTACTCAGATTTCAAATGATAGCTGCAGGATTGGGAAATGAATTGGAAAGCAAAGTTTGGACTAAATGCTCACATGAGAGGTTGAAAAGTCAAAGGTCCATGATAAATGTAATTTATAACAATGTTTTACCATTTCCCCATCACAGCTGTTCCAGCTTGTCAGTCATTCATACTGTATAATGTGGGAATAATAACTCCATGGTTAAAGTTGGATTCTACTTTCCTTTCACAGCAGGAATTACATCTATGATTTAGGATAGAAGAATAATGTAGCCATCAAATTAATATGCATGCCCTCACTGCTAAAAATTGTTTAAAAAATCAACAGGTCTGAGTTTTGATTAGTTTTGATCCTTTTTCTGAAAAGCAGAACTGTCAATGTGCTAAGTACTATGTCAGGAGCACACCTGGGGTAAAAAAACAATTGTGTTACTTTGGTAGGTACAAATAAAGTACTGCCACAAGCACTTCCATTTCCTACAAGCCAGCTTCAGTCTAAAAAGTCTTTTGATTTTGGCTATTGACTTTTTTATCAGCTTTTTCATTTTTCTTTAGTATGACAAGAGACTTCCACTACAATTTTTCTTTTTTTTCCCAGTAAGAAAGTACATGTGGGGCTCTCTGGTAGTAACTATGCTTCTTAAAGATATTCCCAGGCAGCTTTCAAGAACTAGAATGCTTAAAAATCTTCCCCAATCCATCTTCCAGTGTAGTAGGAATTCAGGTCTTTTTGTCCCCTTTCCTACATTGTAGTGTCATCAGTTCTCACCTCCAAAGAGCCTTTATGTTCTTGCTTTACTTGGTACTATTTTGATAATGTCATGAGTCAATGTAGGAATTGCCTTGTAATAGTACAGACTGTTGTAAGTTAACACTTACATTTGACACTATTTATGGTACATTTGGGGGGAAACTATGATTTTTTCCTTTTAGCTTACCAAATCACTTTCATATAACATGTTTTTGGGCATGATAAATTATCATGCTGAAAAATCTTATTAAGTACTCAATTAAGTTCAACGAGGCACATTAAAGGATTCTGAAAGGTAAAGAAAAATAAAGTTTATTTAAGGTTTTTATTAAAAATATTTTAATTGGAAAAGCTATTACATGGGACTAAATCAATGAGTCGAAATTGTCTGTAACTTTAAATACTCCTTAGAATTGTTTTTTCCTAATGAAAATATTTTCTTGAACAGTGAAAGTTAGACATTAATACACTGAATGGAAGCAAATGCCTGGATGCTGGGCCTTAGGGTGGATGAAACGTAGTAAACCAGGAATGTTTTCAAGTCTGAAGACAATGAGCTGACCATGGTAACCTTTCAAACATCAAATGCAACTATGTATTTTCAAGGTAAGTTCAAGGGGAGCTCAGAGACATTATATAAGTTAAAACCATGTTTTCTAGTGGCCTGTAGTTTCTATTGTTTATAGAAAAACAGTGATTAAGAATCTGAGTGAAAAAGCATTATATACTTTACTGTTTCCTTATAAATACTGTAATTATTGTAGTTGACTTATTACAAAATATGTGTTTAAAATACTGCAATTTTCAGCAGCAATACTGCACCCTGAGCTATTTGATTGCTAGAATCCAATGCTCAAGGAGAGACAGATGACCACCTCTTCTGCCTCTGTCTCTAAGACTTTTCAGTGGTTCCTATCATGCTTTTGAATGTTAAATCATTGCTATCATAGCAATATGGTGATTTAGTAAGTGAAGATCACCGTAATTTCCTTCTTATTTAAAACCCACAATGATATAAAATCTTTACATAAATCATTGAGAAAATCTAAATAATCACAAAGAGAAAACATAAAAACATAAAAACAGTTTCATATAATAGACTAGTTTTATCCTGACTTCTAGGTCAAAGTACAGAACGTTGAACATCAATTTGATACGCAGTGTGCTTTCACATGGAGCTGTTACACCTTGGTAATAAGGATTTGATAGAGAACTTTCTTGACATGACCTTTGTGATATACCCTCATCAATAAATCTTTGTTGTTTAATGCTTTGTTTCCTCTTTCCAAGATTTTATTATCTCTCTTAACCTCAGCATATTAAAGTTGCATCTTTATTTACTGTGATCAGCTGTGTTAAGAAAAAAAAGGCACCTACTAACTAAAACTCCCAAACACTGGAATATATTTAGTGTATAGCTGACAGATGCTGCACATTTTTCTGTGGTGGCAATTAAATAATTAGTTATCAGTGACTGAGTCAAACAATATGCCTCAGACATAACTGGTTGCAAGTTCTCAAGGGCATTATATATAGGGCATTATATATATATATATATATACACACATACATGAGATTTTCCTGATAACACAGCTGTTCCATGTATTTCACCTAATGTAATCAACTTGATTTCTGAGAAACAACACAACTTCCTTCACAGAAATTAAAAAGGCAAGAATGGTCCAATGGCCAACATTCTACTAAATCCACTGGTTTTTTATTGTACAATAACCTATCTGGGTCTGCTGTGAAAACTTAAAGTTTAAGAGTGTAAGGCAGAGAGATACTAGAAAGTGTATGGCTTTGTGATTGAAGAAATTGCATCCCAGAAATGTGTGGAAACCCTCAAGTGCTGTTGCCAAATGCACCTCTGAAGTGCTTCCAGGGATCTGCAGGTTTTTCTAAACAAAGTGGCTAATTGGGCTGCAGTAAGTGGTCCCTCAGGAGCTGAGGCGAGCTTTTCTTTCAACTTCCTCAGCTCAAGGGATGAAGGAGGGTATGGATAGACATCTCTTTTGCAAGTTAGAAGAGCAGTGGAAGAGAACCGTCAGTAATTTTGTATGATGTCCAGTGGCTGGAATCTGTGGAATATCAGGAAAGCAGGTGGAAGAGAGGTTCCCAGGAGAAGTCTCCTAGGCACACGAAAAAAAATGTTTTCTGCAAGAATGATTAGGCCTCAAGAGAGCATTACTGGGGAAAAACAACCTGATAAAGTTTTCAATACGTGACAAGGAGAAGCAGAAATCCATTTTTGGGGTTTTTCTTTGTGAGGTTGAGATAGTAGTCTCTTCTGATTTCATTACTTGAAAGAGTTTTTTCAAAGAGTAGGGTTCTCTTTTTGGTTTCAAAACTTTTTTGTTTTGCATATGACATTACCATTGCGGATAATTTTTTCCTGTGTTGAGGACTAATGAGAATAGAGACAAGAGGATTATTGAAGCATTCATCATCCTGCTGTTCATCACGAAGTTCAGAGGTCTGACAGAGTTTGTCAGAGGTTTTCACATTTAAGAACAGAAAATAAATTTCTAATGCAGAATTTGCCTATGCAGCTTAAATCTTCTGTTCATACAATTTCTGAAGGTTTTGTATTTTTGTTAATTATTATGAGTTCCTGAAGAAGTTCAAAAATTTCTGTTCCCTCTCTAAAATCTTTGTCTACTTCCTAAGCGACTGTGTAACTACAGAGCTGGTTAAAACTGTTCCCAAGAACTTTTTAGTGCTGGAGAGACAGATTCAATCACAGTGGAGCTCTCTGAGAAGAACATGTTGCTGTTCTCTTATCAGCCCTGCAAGGAAAATCAACCTGCATCTGGCCCCTTGTTTGCAATTAGTATCCCAGGAGACAGAACTGACTGGTGATCTCAATGAATGGCTTAACCCATCTTATGTTAGAAGGTATCATATCAAGTTGCTTTGAGCTGTTAGGTATGGGAATTGCCCACAGGCATTCTCCAGGTTCTGCTCCCAAATCCTACCAGCTATACTCACCATGATTTTGTGCTTTTTAAACATACAGTCCATCTTACTTTGAGAGAAAAAGTATGAAAATATCTAGGACGTCCTATAGCCATACCTTCAGCAAACTGTTTCATTAATTTTGCCTATGATCACAGCAGGTTTTTAGGGTTCTTGTTGACTTATACAGAAAGACTTATAATGAAGAGCTCAGCAGATTGGATGTAGCTTGTCCTGCTCAAGCTTTGCAGGCAACTGAAAGTTCAGCTTCTGAAGTGGCCCTTAGCAGTGAGATACACTTTCAATCCTGAAGCCAAGGTGACAGTGCTCACAACTGGAAGCTAGAGATCCTCTAAGAAAACTAGAGAATCTTTTTTAGAGTGTTTGGAAGCCTTGAGGGCCCAGACAGGTCATGGGAATAGTGTAGAGTAAACAGACTGTTGTGGTACTATCTGCAATCAAATACATATACCACGCAATGAGCTATGTGATTGTTGAAGTGACCAAAGATCACATAAAATTTATCTATAAATTGTGATAGTGTTTTGTAGCTGAGTAGAATGCCATGGAACTTAGCAGAAGAATTATTAGCAGAATAAACTGAACTTAACAGAGTGAACAGGACTGGAACAGCCAACAATTGGGCTCCTGGAGTAGCAGAATTATATTCTTGCTATTTAAGGTGTCTCTAGGTAGTGTTAATTGCTTTGGATTAATTTCTGAATTTCCACGTGGTGTTTGTACAGTTATTCCATCAATTAGCACTATGAATGCAATTACATCAGGCTATGAATTTTGTCTGTCCAGGCAGAACAAAAATATGGGGATTAGAAGAGTCTTTGACTAAAGTATCCAACATTCCATCTGTTATTTCTACAGGCAACATCAATAAAAATCCCTTACCACTCCCAAGTCCTGAAAATGAGTATATGTTAAAATACTCTGATCTCTTCAGAGTCCTGGTAAACAATCGTGATTTGTTTTCTGCCTCCAGTATCTCCCATGAAAGTTTGTATTTATTTACATTCTGTTTTCTATTTTGAGACAATTGAATTAAAACTCACTTCATTTCATAATTATAAACATACATTTTGACTAACTGACAAATCTTGCTGGAGTTTTTTTCCCAGAGCTATCATTCACCAAGACATACAGCAACAAAATTTATTTGTATTCTATCTAGTTTCTTTAAATTTTCTTCTTTGGAGTTGCACAACATCTATTAATTTACATTCATTTGTCTCTCTTCATTCCTATGTGATTTATTGATTATTTTTCTATTTTTACATTTTTCCCTACTGTAATAGAATTAAGTATAAATAAGAAACACACAGGAAAGCTAGAGAAGTGTCTTTTCTTGTTACCAGGTACTACAGAAATTTTTTCTTGTAAAGTGACCTTCACAGCAGATGGTAGAAGTTTTTAAGGCTTCTGCTAAACCTCATCTCAACATAGGAGCCATATGATCACGGACAGGGTCTCTTTATTCTCTAGAGGGGAATTTAGTTCAAGTGAAGTGAATAGAAACAAGATTATGTGTGCAGAGAACAGGAACATACAAAGTTGCCTTGTTGTCTGGATCATGCCTTCTAATTTGGTTCCTTTTCCTGGGCAAGTGTGAGCAGGGAAATCAAAGATATGTGAAAAGGTTTTCACCACCAGAAGGTGAGGAAAATATTAATGGACAGGAAATTGTAAGCTTGCAACAGCAACTGGAGATGAATATCACAAAATAACGGCCCTTTGTGATGTGTTGAACAGGTAGTTGTCAACTCCTGCTGGTAAAAGCAAATGTGGAGAGAATGTCCCACCCCTCACATCGAGTCCTGAAACTCCTCTGTTTACTTTTTCTTCAGGTTGGTCAAGAAAGACTTCATTGGAAATCCTGCTCTCATTCCTGCTGAAGGGTTGAAACCCCCTGTCTCATCCAAGTTTGCCTGTCATTCCTGTCCTGATAAGGTAAGAGGTACTCCAGGTTTCCCAGACACTTTGAAAAACTCAAGAGATATAGAATACATTTTAGTCAAGAAGAGCACAAAAGAAACAGCATGAACTGAAGATGAGTTTGAAGGGAAATATGCTTGGCTGACATTCGGAAGTGTTATTTGAATATTCTTTCTTTTGCATTGCAAGGTACACATCTGAAATATGTGAATCTGGCATCTAGGACACATCAATCCCACTAGAGTGGGATTAGAAACCTGTAAGAAAACCTCAGATTCTACTTTAAATTGAGGGCATATAAAAATGAAGTGTAGAAAGTCAGGTGAATAGGAGGAATGATAAGAGATTTAGAAGCCAACTTTATAGCAAATGATATAATATTCATTCATATTCACTATCTTTTTAACACTTGTGTGTAGCAGTAAGGTATGAAACAATTGCATGCGAAAGCAGTTCTAACTTAAGACTTACAGACCATCTCTGAATGGGTTTTCTTGAATAAAAAATTTGAAAGACCAAGGGATAGAGAATTAAATTCAAAGCACAGGTGAACTTAATTGGGGCAGTCATCATAAACAGTCCTGGGGATTAAGAATGCCATGGGCCACATTATGTCCTTGTGTGAATGAATTAAGAAATGATCCTATTTTGAATGGAATTCCTGGAGTAGCATTTGAAAACCTACATATTATTGATATACACTAACTTGACGGGAAATATATTTCTTTAATCGATTCATTTTACCTTTACAAAATTTTTAAGTTCCATGGGACAAGTTTCTACTTTCTTTTTTTTATTATTATTCTTTTTCTTTCTTCTCTTTTGCACAAAGTATGTAGATGAAAATCTATAAATTAACCTTACTAAAAGAATATCTGTAGAACTGTTTTCTTAAAAAGAATGTCATATTTCAGCTGTGGAATTTGAAGAGCTCTGGCAAAGGCTGCATTCCAGAGAGGCCTTGTGAGACAGTTAGGTAGAAATCTGTGCTTGTAGTTAATCATGTTCACAAGCTTTATCATCCAAATGAAAAAAATTCATTTAACTGAGATAGTGTCCAAATACCAACTCTGCTTCCCTTAGCCTGTGTTCCCTCTTCCCTCAAAATAATGGCTATCTCCTCTACTTTTTTCTTGTTGGCTAGCTTCACTTGCTTGTGAATGTTTAATATTGATCAGCTCTGTCCTTCACTCTGGGATGTCTGCCAAACACCTCAAGCTAGCTATTATAGGATTAGACATATTTTGTCTAACTGGAGGAAGATTTTTCAGTCCCTGTTTTTCCCTGGCATCCAGCTTACAAGGATTGCTTTAATATACCTTGCTCAGGGCCAAATCACCATTGCTAATAACAAAATCTACAAGAAGGCCACCAGCAGGGCATGCATTTTTGTGTGGTTTAGAGGGATGAGTATTTTGAACATCATCTACTCAAGAAGCAGAGAGTTGGAGTGTAGGCTTCCAGCCTTACAGTGCCACAGAATATGAAGAATCCTATTAACACTCATCCTTAAGTTTCTTTTCTGCCTCACCATTTGCCTTTCATGTGCTGTGCTGAGAAATGCAACATTTGCTTAGCTTCTCAATTACATTCCTGTGTCCTTCCTGGAAGGGTGGTGCCGTAAAAGTACCAGATACCATATTACCATTTGCTCTATCACCCTGCTGTTTCTCAGCAATGCCTCAAGCGGTATTAATGCCACTTACATCCGGGCCTTTCCACGATTGCTTGAAGCCCTTCTAGTGAGCTCCTGACCTGGACTGATCTGATCATTCTAGTTGAAGAAACCTGGCAAGGATATCAATCTACTTCTTCAGCCTGAGAAGCGGTTTATATACTCCCCCATTTTCACAGAGGAAGAAGTCTGTAATTGACCTCTTCAAGTTATGGCTGGAACTTCCAGTCTTTGGGTCAATAGGCAGAAATACACTACACTAAACTACTGCTCTCTGCCATAAGAGCATTGGCTCTCAGCCAGTGTCTAGAAGGAAACATTACAGCCTTGCCTAAGCACTTAGCTGATGCTCTGTCCCATTAAAGTTGAGGTATTTAAAGCAAGGACAGTTCCCATCGTAATTAAAGGCCTTGATGTGGCAATTGCCTGCTGGATGCAGGATCTTGCTTCTTAAATGCAATGAGCTCTATTTCTGTATCCTGGCACAGAGCTGTCAGATTGCTATTTATTTACAGCCAGAGGATCACGTGTGTGGCTTAAAAGCATCTTTCTATCTTCCTTGGAAGAGCACTGGCCTATTGAACACAAGGATTGAAATGCAAATGCCACAGTACTTTTAAATATTGAACTGAGCAAGTAGCTTCAAACCTTTGGTCACTTAAGGAATTGACATGGAATAGCCCCTGCTACTGAAACCATGTTGTTGGTCTACTTACCACTACCCCTCACAGCCAGATGGATCTTAGAGCAAAATTGTACCTGACATTCTTCAACCAAATCCTTGGTCTAATGAGCTGTCCAGGCTCAAAAAATTACCAGTATGAGTGACTAAAGGGAAGGTACCTTACACTGTATGTGTTGTCCACCTTTATTAAAGGAGACAGCAATGGTGGAGGAGCCTAATTTTTACCCTGAAGGTTTTTTTAATTTTTATTGTATTCATATTTGCCTGTGTTCACATCTCTTAAGGCCCCTGCAGTGTTTCAGCACCATGGAACTCAGCATAGGCTAATCAGCTGAAACCATGGTTGTCACCATATGTGGCAGTGCTGTGACAATGTTGCTGTTCTGAGGTTCCCTTATCAAGGACAGAGAGAGCTCTCCCAGGCAAAGCAGCAATGACACTCTGAAGCAGAGGTGCAGGCACATCCAGAAAGACTTGAATGAATGTGTACCTGACTCATTTTCCTATTTCCATCCCCTCCTACTACCCACTTCCCATGAACTGTTGCATCATATCTAAACTCAAGCATAGTATAATACATTTGCCTTCTGAGGTCCCCAGAGAGCCAGACAAGAAGTAAGACATCGAAGTGTTTTCAGAAGCTAATTTTCAACAGCCAAAAATCTGATCCAGAGTAGTTTCCTTCACCATTAATTTTTTTTTGGCCATTTTCCTTCCAGAATTATGTAAAACATTGCATTCCTGCTGAAATGATCTGAGCCTGAAGCTACTCCCAGTGACTTACAAATATTTCCAACTCACTGTGCTCAGGCTTTGGAAAATAAAAATAATCTGAAAAAAAACCAATTTCTTGGAAGTTCTCCCTGTGGACTTCAATAGCAGGGGTGGCTTTTTTAACTGTTTGTGTTGTTTGTTTTTTGGGTTTTTTTTCATAGTATTGAAATGCTTTTACAGCCTTTCAGATAAAAAAAAATCCTGTTCTGTGTAAATGTTCCTAGAAAAGGTTTTATTGTTTCTTTTGTATTTTCTGTTCCTAATAATTTTACCCTTCTGATCCCTTTAGTTACCTCTTATACCAGATGTTATTTTTTTACCCTCTTAGGTCAAAAGTGCTGTTCGGTTTTCTTGACGTCTTCTTTATTTTTAAAAGTTGCCTTCATTTCTCTTTCTTTTAATTTGCAGATATATCCTTTCTAAGATTTGCATCCCTTTAGTTTTTCTCCCATTTCATTGTTTGTATCTCTTGCACACGATGTCAAATAGGCATCTAAATATTTATGCAATATTGTCTCGGTCACTTCCATAACTATAAGTGAAGTAGTCATTCCAGTTCCTTTCTGAAAGGTATGGCCTTAATTCGCTGGATGTAAGGAGTACTGCACAGCAGCGTTTTGATCAAGACTAGTTTTTTATAAAGACAAGAATTAATTCCAGAGTTTATGCGGTGTCCAGCACGTGAATAATTTTCTAGGGATAAGAGTGTGCGTGAACTTTATCGTGACTTCATTAACTACTCAGTTTTATTGCCTATGTACATATTCTTCTGTTTCAGAATTGTATTGTAAATATCAGGGGGCTTATACTTTTTCATTTCTTTCATCATTTGAAGTTGCTAGGAAATAGCAGGAATACTAGAAGGTCACTCGACAGCTTACCTCATGAAAACAGTCCATGTGGATGTTTAAATGTCCCTTCAAATGGTGTGGTACACAACTTGCATGTGCCTTTGTTCTCTGTGTCAGTGCTGAGTATGAATACTTTACTTAAATGATGTTTCTCTCGTCTTCCTTATATTTATTGGTATGTGCACATGTGAATATGGTTTAGTCTGTATACACTTCTGTACACAAAAAAAAATGAACCTGAAAAGAGAATCAAGCAAACATATCTGCCTCCCTATGTGGAAAGTTTTGCTAAAAATGCTTACTGAGCTCAAGTGCTTATAATATCACTGTAGAAGACAATAGAATATAATGGTATCTATCTATTTTACTGGGTTTTGTTAGGTGATATTTGGAAGCTAAGAATTTGTTTTTCATGAGAGGATACACTTATTTTTTGAGTTGTACAGTGCCTTGAAATAAGAGAATATTAACTATTGAATTCTCTCTGTACAGAAAAGTTAATTCTGGTTCCTAACAGAATCATAATTGTCACTGGGTAGTAGTAGATGCATCTTGAAGAATAAAACTTTTACACTCGAGGGGAAGAAATAATAGAAATATTTTGTATCTCAAAAATTGTGGCATTGTGAAGCTGATATACAAGCTTAGAGGTTAAATATTGAGGGACTTCATTTTTTGCATATGGGTCAGACTTGAGTCCAAAGAGTTTGGTAAATATAGTCACCTCACATGTACCATGGTTACAGAACTTCTCATAGCCCAACAATTTATTTCTCTTGATTGTTTTGTAAATGACAATACATATAGATCCTGTACATTTTAAATTTTATTTTTACTTCAGTACTTTTACTGTTGACAAAACAAGGAGTAAGAAATTGTTTCTAAGCCTATTGCAGTCAACAGGAACAAAATCAGATTTTCTTGGCCTAGAACCAGTCCCAAAGCAAAAGAAGAATAATCTCTTCTGTGTTAAGAGTTAGCTTCAGTGGCAACCCATTCCTTCCCCCAGGGATAAAAATGTATAGCATAATTAACAAGATAAAATGGGTTCTTTTAAATTCAGCATGGATTGGAAGACAAACCATGCAGACACCCCACGAATTGTGGAGAGTTATAGTCCATATTTACGCTATCAAGTAGTGTGGACCAACAGGAGTGAATCTGAATCTATGCTCGGCCATAGCACAGTCTGTGAGACTCACATATGACTCCATATGACTTTCTCAGCAATGTGGTAATGCAGCCAAAAGCAACACAACCCTAGAAATCATAGAAAAGACTGGCATTTTTGACAGATGTAGAGAGAGTAAAGTGATCCCACCTCTGTCATACTTGCTTTGCCCACAGGCTGCTACTGCTCTTACACAAGTATTGGAGTGAAATTGAGCATTTAATAAAACACTAATTAAAGTAAATACCATAAAAGCATTAACCTCCATAAGGTGTTTAAATTGAATTCCTGGCTACTTTGGCATCATTCCAGCTTTCAATAAGTTCCGATCTAATTGTATCAGATCACCAATTCAAAGACTCTGATTTTAGTTTATGGAATATTCCCGTTAATAATGATACCTCAGACATCCATTAAGTCTGCAACATTAATTTTATGGAAAAGTTCCAATACAAGCCCATTAGATTTTTTTAAAGCTAAATTAGCAGCATAGGCTTTTAACAAATGTCATAAATAGCTATATTTAATGGAAAGATTACCCAAATTAAAACCAGACCAAAATAGAAAATACAGCTCCCTCTGTTTAAGTCCTGACCTTCAGAATTCACTTAAAAGTACAAGCTAAACAAAACCACGAGTGTTTCAAACTTCTTGTTGTTTGATTGTCGTGTGGACTAGAAAAAGAGGATGACTTATGAAACACCAACATGCTTTTTCTTTTCTGGTAGGTGAAATCCCTCACACTGATTGATACAGTACTTTTGAAAATGGAGTTGTCTTATAAATGTGTAAAAATACCATTTAAAATATCGTGAACATCTACACAGTATCCAGATACTCTTTTCAAATATACATCTTCTTTCATTTGTTTTAAATTTATTTTATTTAGATCATATGTAGGACAGTTTCCCAAACAGAATGATTGCAAAATGAATAACTGTAAGCTACTGAGCTTGCCTGTCTTCTGCACCAATTTCTGACTTGTAAGTCACATTCAGCCAGTAGCAACGGACAAGGAGAAGGAGGATTATACCTTCAAATTTCATGAGAATCAGTTCAGGGGAACAGGAGAAAGATTCAAGCTAGTGTTTACTGAGGAAAAGCTCAGGGGAGCTCATATATTACGTGCTCTGTCTGGCATAAGCTGCAAGGCCCAGCAGCAGACACACAACTCAGCTGGTAGCAGAGCTTTGGCCTACACGAGCTTCTCTTGCTCACTTGAGTGCTGTGGGATATGAAGGATGCTGGAGTTACCACCATAGTGGACTTAATGAGGCAAAGGACACAATAAAAAAAAGGACAGAGGAAACCAAGTTCCAGTCACTTCACTTCTCCCATCTTCACTTATTATCTCATTTGAACTACCTTACATTTTTCTGTGAAAGGGTCATCCAGAATAAAGGCATTCACAACATCCCAAAGTGTTTGAGTCCTGTCAGGTTAAGCCACTGTGAAGTTTCCACCAGCTAATATCAAATATATACAGGACTAATCTTATTAAATCAGATTCCCTTAAACTGGACTTCTCTATTAAATCTCAGTGAGATTGAAACTTTAAGCCAAAAATAGAATATGTTCATTTTATATGTGTGGGTGTCAGACTGTGAGAAATGTTAAATTTTCCTTATAATGTGAATATATAAAGAAATGTAAAATAACTCAAACCATGTGATATATTTTAATGTACAAACCAGGTGGGGCAGAATTAACATTGAACTTTTGGCTTTAACTCTGCATTTACTAGCTTCCAAGAACCAGCTTTTAGTGATGATGTGTTCTCAACTGTTGTATGTTCATTTTTCAGTCATAAGTTTCTAATAATACTAATCAGATATAGAATTTCTTCTTTTTGTATAATGAGATGTTTTCATATATGTCACATAATGCTTTTTTTTGCTTTCTAAAAAAACCAGTTTCATAACTCTGGTCCCTGTCCCTTGCCTGTTGTCAATGTTTTGATGTGGAGGGAGACAGGTACTGAAACCACTGTATTCACACAGCTTTCTAGACATTTGTAATTCTTCGTGTTATGGGGAGAAAACAGAGTCACTGTTATTGAGTGCAAAGCAAAAACAACAATGTTATTCACTGGATTACAATTCCTCCTCACACGTGTTACAGTAGAGTGACCATTCCTGCACTGAGTATCTTAATAGCTTTCTATTAATTCAACTGTATTCATATTTCCCAATACTGGCCTCAGTACTACTCCTGAACAAAAAATTCTCCATGGAAATATAACCTCCCCGGTTTGAAATACTGCTGTGAAATAAAGAATTGCTTTCTTTGAAGTATGTCTTCCTTGAAGTGATAGCTCCATCATGTAGGGAATTGTATTAATGTGAGCCACCGAGGTGATCCACTTAAATTTATAAGCCACATATTCTGAAGACGGGAAGTCAAATCTGTTGAAAATTGAATAAGAAATTTGTTTTTTCTGTCTAAACTCCATGACCATAGCTATACTTTGTACCTTGAGTTACTGGATAATTGAGATACACAAGCTGAAGAATCCTATCCCTCGGGAACTTTCAGTGTTTGGCACCATTTCTGCCTCTCCAAGGGAGGTGATTTATTTTTGCACACAATAGGTCATTTCCTCCACTCACATCACAGACAGAAGACAATTTACACACCTATCATGCTTGAGATTAAAAAAGGGTTGAGAGTGCTGTTTGTCCCTCATATAAATACACACTGAACAGAAGGTTCTTTACAGAATTAGAGTCTTGAATGAGATAAAAAAGCCTGGGTTTTAGCAGACAAAGTGAGTTAACATTATATAGTATATATAATGATTTGAAGTACACAAGCAAGGTTTAGTAAACATGGAGAAATTGTGTTATTTTATTAGTATAAAAATCTGTAAGATGTGAATGCTAGTTCGAAAAAATAAATTCACTTAGAAGAGTGACTACAGATGACCACAGTTCTGACTGGTCTCCCATGTACAGTGGCTTAAGTAAGCCTTCCAAAAACTCATCAGAAATATGGCAATAGAGTCTACACCTTTAAACTTCACTAGAACAAAAAAGAGGTTTCTCATAGACATTGGATTAAGTTTCTATCTAACACTAGAGTTCAATGTCATTTTGTATGCACACACAGGTTTTCTTGTCAATAAAGAAACACTCAACCTACATGAGACAATAACTCTTTGATATCAGAACATGACGTTGTATCTCAGTAATCCCAGCATTGCCTGAAATTTCTCTAACCTAAAGCTTTCAATTTTACTTCAACAGGAGGCTTGATCCAGATCTCAATGGAATTAATAGGAGTATTTCTGTTAACTTAAACAGGAGCAGAGTCAGGGCCAAGGTCAGCAATATTAATTTGCTCTAGCTTCAGGCAGACTTCCTCCTTTTTCAAGAGTAAATCTTCACTCTACCTTCTGTGAAATTCAATAACCATGTATAAAGCTTAGAAAGTTACAGTTTCTCCTAATGAACTGGGAGCACCTAATACTGGTGTGCACATCCTGTCCTCAAAGAGACTTCAAGGTCATCTTGGATAGCATTTATTACTCTGTAGATGGGATTGGGCAGCCCTTTGGGCTAGAACTTGATAGAGTATTTTGTTACCACGTTTTTCTTTGAAAAGCAATTCAACATTTTTTTTTTTTTGGCTTATCCACAAGATCTTCAGTAGGTGGTTTGCATTTCTGGTAATATAATTGCTTAGACAAACTAAATTGCAAACAGAAATGACGAAAATTTTTTCCTCCCAAACTTTCAAATCTGGTTAAGATTCTGTCGGTCTGTCCCTCTCTCTTTTTTCCCTCCAGCCTTCCTGTGGATGCTGTCTGCCTTTTGGCAAACTCAGAGATTCATAAATCTCTGTACCTTTGGCACATCAGCACAAAAATGTTTACCAAGATGCTGATAGATCTTTCCCAGTTCCTCAGATTTCAAGGACCTGGTTTGTTAATTTGTGATTTAATTTTTTTATTTCCACTTCATGTGTCTCTGGTCACAAATAGAGAAAATTACCACAAGTTATTGATATGAGAAGAACTCATAAGAATAAGATTATGCCAGGACTAACCAGTCTAAGATAGATGGAATCACAATATTTGAATAGGGATAAAAGTAGTAATTATTCTGTAAGTTTGGTAAATACAAGGAACGTATTATAAACCCATGCAATATTCCTGAGGTTAATCCTAATTCTCAAGGGAAAATAGTAAAGGATCAGAGATAGCATTTCTTTCTTTTTATATGCTGCAAGAATTTTTTTTAAAATATTGAAAAAATACACCTTAAGAGTCAAAATTGATATTGTGTTAAATGTTTAAATAAGTGGTCATATATATTTTATAACTGAAGTGTAAAATATTGTCACAATCTATGTGAGCCTACAATTATGTCATAGGTGTCTGATTGCAAGTCAGTAAATTTTAAGTTCCTAAGTTAGGTGGTTCTAAAATTTTCTCCCTGCTTTTCACAGAATAATCTTAGGACCCACATTAAAAATTATGACTGGAAAGATATATAATGACAATGTCTTTGGGTAAAGATAATGAACTCTGAAGTAGTTATGAAAAAAAGCCAAGGAACCAGAAGGGGAAAAAAATACATCACAAGTATTTTTGAAAATAAATTCTGTATATGAAACAATTGTCCTTACAGACTTCTAATGGGGCTGTAGAGGCTCTGGCAAAGCCCCACTGAACGTGTTGTACCTATTACCAATGCAGAATGGTGTATTGCTGAGTTATCTGAGAGTGCCTTGATGTTCAAAATGTAAACTTGGTAATTCAAACTATTTATGATATTAATAGTATATGTTGTCTACTGAGAGGAGAGTAGGTTCTTTAGAAATCCTTAAAATCTGTAAAGGATTCCTAAAGGATCTGATGCAGACTAAGAGCTTTGAAGTCAGCTGCACTTAAGAAGCAAAGAATTCTTGGGAGCTAGATAGCAATTTCTGTTTCAGGACAAAGATTATTCTTTTAGATGTAAATTTTAGAAGAAACTGTGAACTTGTCACTTGATTTTGCTGCCTGTTGTGCTCAGACTTGGTTGTGATTTGCTCATGTAAAGCTTTTCTGGACCCATTAACTTTAGGAACTCTTAGCTCTCTATCTGGGAACAGCTGGCTTTGCTTTCCATCCTTTGCTTTGCCAATACCTCTTTTAAAATTTAAATATTTTTTGTATAAAATGTTGAAATTCAAAACAATTTTTGTCAAAAATTTTCGAGCCATTTGTAATTTTGGATTTTTTTTTTTTCTGTTTCTGAACATGTTTGTATCTTATGATGTAACTTGCAGGACGGGAAAAGTCCTAATTACAAACAGCTGAATGAATTATTAAAAGCTTAATACATTTCTGAAGCCGTTATATGGACATGTGATCATGATTTTCACCCCTACATTCAAAATGGTCCATTTGTGCCTGTGACCTGAGGACTAGATTGGCTCAGTAGGGAACCCAAAGCTGGCTGAGGTGTTGGGAAATGACTGCATCAGTGCAGTGTTACACCTTGACTGCTGAGTTATGTTACATGAGGCTTATTCTAGGCTGACTAGCTTGGGTATACTTGTTTAGCAGTGTATGCTTTCTTTTAGGTGGATTTTTAAGACCATCTACCAAGAGATCAAGTAAATAAGTCTCTTCAAAATGTAAAGGTGTTGTCATTTATTGATATTCTCTTGACCAGGAGTCCCACATATGGATAAGGGTACCTGTTGTTGAGAAATGTTGTGTAACTCCATAACTAATCAAATCTAAAGCTTAAAATCTAAGTTTTTCTATCTGTTGCTACCTTCTGTAGGACATGTGTCTTAGGTGTATGTTACTCATGTAGGTATGAAACTGGAAAGGCAGTGAGTAGGCGTGGTAACAGTGTTTTCTAGCATAGCTATTTATTATATAGAAAACACCTGTTCACGAATTACAGAGAGGGTTTTGTTGTAATATTTTTTCTGCGTGATATCATTCTTGTTCAGAATATATTGACTAAGTTTTAGCTTTTCAATCAAGAAATCTAAAAGTAGAAGTACCCTTTAGGTAAATAATATATTTAGTTTGTGACTTTGGAGAAGTTGTTTGACCTACTTGTGCCACATTCAACCCAACTGGAAAACTGGATAAAACCCAGGGCTTCAAAAACCGCCTAAAAGTGGTAGTGAAGCTTACTTGAACTGAATTCTGTAAACATGGTGTACAGGTGACCACTGCAAGTGATCAGTGTTACAATATGCTGATCTGCTCAGCAAATACAGCACTGCAGGTAAAATAAATGCATTAGGAAAATTTTTTTTGCAGTACTTCTACATAACACCCATGTATGCCAGTATTATCTCTAAATTAAGTCTAACATCTTTGGAGCCAACCCTTTATGCTTTTTCTTCTCCCAAAACCTTCTTCATCTCACAGATAGCAACAGAGAAACAGTGCACATTATCACAGAGAGATGTTTTCACACTTATAGAGGCAACTTCTCCAGAAAAGTACCTTCATAGAAAGCAGTGGAAGTGCAGGACGTAAGTTCTTAAATGTTTCTTTACCTAAGCAGTCATGCACACCAGTAAACAATAGCTGATGTTGTTGACTGAGAATAGTATATTTACATGGGAGTTCACAAATCACTCTTGCATTCTTCTTGTCTCCTTTTGATTGCCACAGTTCTTTTGGAAGGCAATAGTTAGGCTCAGGAAGGAAGATTATTCTTTTTTTCAGCTCTATTCCTTCTAGCGTTCCATCTGAAGCTTTATAATAATGCTTTTGCTGGCTCGTGTTATTAGAAAATTCTCAGAATGCCGAGAATCTGAAACCCAGAAAGAGAGTTGTGTGCTGTAGCTCAGTGGACAACAGGAAGGCAAGTATAAAGCAATATCTTATCCAAGGAAGTGAGCTTGAGTTAAAAACTGTGAGATGGGATCCTTCCCTGGAGACAGCAGAAGGTAGAATAGATATCTGTTTGCACCAGAGGAGGAATTAAAGCTGTCTGAGTGAAGCAGGGGATTATGACTGCTTAATGTTTGGTTGGGATCTATCTGAGGCCTTTTCAGCTGCTGGGGGTGCAGAGCTCAGTGAACTGCCTGCAGGACAGTCAGCATGGCAAGCATTTGGTGATCCAGTCATGGCAGAGCAGGACCAATAACAGCTTTTGGCAAGCAATTTTGTTATTAGCTACTGTTGCATAGCTGCTGTAGAAGAACATATGCATATGGAGCACTGACAGTTTCATTTACAGAAGCAAAGACAACAGAATGTGGGCAGACCCTCAGCTGTGTATTTTGTCACTACCCTATCAGTTTATACCGGCTAAACATCTGCCCCTGCATTAGTCAAAGCAAGGCTTAGATTTCCATTTGCTTGCCCTAACACCTAAATGGCTCTATCACTCCTGTGGTTTTTGTGGATGATGGACAGAGTAGTTTTGTTTTTCACTCCCCCAGAATGTGTCATATGAAGACATTGCCAGCTGTCACAGCCTTGGAGAGCTTTTCACTTCTAAAGACCTTGCTCTATTCCAATAACTCAATCTCCTCACTCTTGCTGTGTAGGAGCCTGGTGGAAACAGCATATAAATGGGAATCTTTTTATTCACCTACACAATCACAGAATCAATGACAATCCTGAGTTGGAAGGAACCCCCAAGAATTATTGAATTCCAACTCCTGGCCCTGCACAGGAGAGCCCCAAGAATCACACCATGTGCCTGGGAGTATCACCCAAGTACTTGAACTCTGTCAGATTTGGTGCTGTGACCACTGCGCTGGGGAGCCTGTTCCAGTGACCAAACACCCTCTGGGTGAAGAACCTTTTTCTAATATCCAACCTAAAACTCCCCTGGCACAGCTTCATGCTATTTCCTTGGGTCCTGTCTCTGGTCACTGGAGAGATCAGTGTCTGCCTCTCTGCTTCCCCTTGTGAGGAAGCTGCAGAATATGATGAGGTCTGCCCGCAGTCTCCCATTCTCCAGGCTGAACAGACCAAGTGCCCTCAGCTGCTCCTCATACAGCTTCCCCTCCAGACCCTCCACCATCCTACTGGCCCTCCTTTGGATGCTCTCTAAGAGCTTAATGCCTTTTTTATGTTTGGGCACCCAAAACTGCCACAATATTGCAGGTGAGGCCACCCCAGGTCAGAACAGAGCGGGACAATCCCACCCTCCCCACCTGGCTGGTGATGCTTTGCCTGATGTCCCCCAGGACAGGATTGGCCCTCCTGGCTGCCAGGGCACTGCTGACTCATATTTAACTTGCCACTGACCAGGACCCCCAGGGCCCTTTCCATGGCACCTCCAGCCTCTGGTTCATGTGAAGGTGCAGCCTCCATATGCACCCCAACATTTGCGGTGAGGAACCTTGCATGTTATTCCTATGTTAGCCCAACTGTGTGTAACAGTTTGGCTGTTCTCAGCAGAGGAAGTACAGATGGTGACTCCTGGCAGGCAGTGTTATTGGAAGACATTATGCTGTATGTGTACAGGTTGTTAAGCTAACTGACAGTTTCTATGCAGCATAGACTGCTGAGATTTTAAAAATCAGAAAATTACCATTTGCAAGTCATAGGTCGACTGGTTCTCTAGAAGACTTAAATATCTTAGTCCTATAGCAATGGTGCCATATGTTCCTCACTGCTTGTTGCATTGAAATCATAGTAGTGAGACTCAAAAGGCAGTTGTCTGTTGTAATCAGACTGCAGTGAAATATAGATGCATTCCTGTGAGCCTGTTAGATATACAGGATGTAATGCAGTATCAAACCAATCCAAATCTCTTCTAATCAATACTTCGAAAGTCAAAGGGGCTTTCTGACTGTGAATGATCTATTTTGGTACAAAAAGAGGGAATTTGATGTGCCTGTTCACAGTACATAATTGAAAGGGACTTCCACTGGGGATGAGATATTCCAAAGAGGTACTGCTGGTAATGGGGTTAAATCCATTTTTGTAATTAAAAAGAACTAATCAGCATACTAGTGACACTTTCAGTTGAAGAAACTGCAAACAGCCCTCTGGACAGAGCAAACTCATACAGAAGGACTGAGTGAAATTATGAACATGAGCACCAAAGAACAAAATGGGATTTGCAAGAAAGAGGAAGATGGTCTGTGTTTGAGAGAAAATTACCTTTTGCATGGATATTCCACTGGAAGAAGGAAGCTGACTAGGCAATAGAAGGGCTGCTAGTTAATAGTTATGTGATATGTACCAGACCTTTTGACAGCAGGAAGTACCATCAGGAATGTGAGCAGCAATTCCTTCTATCGCATCTTGCAGTACAGGAGAGCCTTCAGCTGAGTGCGCTGAAGTATCCCACTGGCTCTCCCTTCTTTGAGAAGAAGAGTTCTGGTGGTGAATGCCATTCCTCACCCTTCTGAAATCCTGGGAAAGAGGAATGCTTGCCTCATGTCCTGTTAGCCCAGAATAAAGTGAAGCATCATGGGATGCTGAATAGATTTTAATAAGCTGAAGGCTGTAGCTCTTAACTGAGATGATAAAGACGCTAGAACAGATTAAACTAATCTTTTCAAAACTGTTACTTATAGTGTAGATATGAGAGAACATGAGTTTTATACAACTACTTGGAAGGCATAAAGTTTAAAGAACCCCAAAGGGACTGAAATTGAAGATAAAAGGAAATCTGAGATGGATACCAGAAGAAGATTAATATGTAAGACCTATTAAGGACATGCAGCAGCTTGAGAGACAGAATGGAAGAAACCTATTCTGAAGAATTTTAAAATGAAATAACACTGGCACAAAGCCCAAATCTGTATACACAAGTGTGTGAGGAAGACAATAGGTGGATTAAAAATCTGTAATACTGATGATGTTTAACTTCTATGGTGTACGTAGAGAACGCTGTCATCCTTATTTTGAAGTTAGTCCTTTAAATTAATCTAATAATATTTATCTTCATGATAAAGATGAGAAACCACCATCTGATAAAGAAATCAAGTTCTTATGAGATGCAATACTCTGAACACTTGTTTTATTTTTCCTCTGATCTATTACTGCACATGAAAAGATGGAATTCAAGGCACACATTCTTCCATCCAGATATCATTATTTAGCCTGTGAAAAGGAAAAGATGTTTCTCTCCTGCAGTGACTGAGGATGTATACAATCAGAAAATTCATAAATTGGTGATTCTGTCAAGAAAACTAGGTGTGGAGAAAGGTGGTTGATTAGACAATAGCCGAGTGGTCAGATTATTAGCTCTTTGAGAAGATGCTGCTACTTGAAACAAGAATTAGTTTTCAATGGACAGCATTGCTTTTTGTAAGTTGTATCTCAAATTGGATCTCTTATGAACCAATTTGGGTGATTTTTGGGGGGATAACTGACTAAACATAGCCTTAAACTTGTCTAAGATCATGTGAACAGGTCACAGTGGAAGTTACAAAGGGTCCTTAGATTTCCAGAGTTTCCATTCTAGTGGCTACCTGCCAAAACGCGTTTCCTTCATATTTTGTACCATAACTTTTTGACCAGCGGCAAAAATCTTTAGGTTGTTTATTCTCCTTTGTGATGAACCTGATAATTTCCACCTATGACTGGTGAGAGCCTGGTATAGTTGGGTTGGTATTCCAAACTCTTCTTGAGTTGAAATTCCTTTAAATATATTTGATATTAAATGGAATACAGGGATCAAAATTTTGAGTTAAGCCTTTAAGCTAAGAAAAGTTAAACGTTAATTAAGTCGGTTTTTCTTTACTGGTTGCAACTTCTGAATGAGTGAATGTTTGCATTACTGTCCTCTGGACTCTTTGCTGTTGGGACACAGCTCCCTTGACAGATAATACTCCAGTGGAGGCTTCATCAGCACTGAGGAAAGCCAAAAGACATTGTGCATCTGGCAGGCTGTGCTCATGTTTAGATATCCAATTGCAGTGACTTCCCTTTTGCAATAGCATGACATTTGCTTCTATTCCCTGAAGCAGCTACTCAAATAGGCACTCCAGGAAAAAGTTTGAATTGCTGATAGTATAAAGGAACATGATTAACTGCACTCCATTTACAGTGTCCATGGACACAGGACTTTTAGTTTTTCAGGGCTTTTATGTACAAGTTGTTATCTAAATAACTTGAGACATTATCACCCTCTTATTCTTCCCTCTTAATGAGCAACTATTTTTGTATGTTGGATGCTGTCTCTGATTTCTTTATTGGAAACAGATTTAAACCTATATTAACCTAAATCATGTGTAATTCATAATATTAGTGTATTTATTTAAATTACAATAATCTAAATTAAGACCTTCTATGATGGACTAGAGGAATGAAGAGGGGCAGACCTATGGTAAACTCCAGCCATTACCTGGAGAAAGGGCACTTCAGGAAACTATTGGGAACTAGTATAGACTCTGCAACATCATCCCTGATTGCTTCTGGTGTTGAGGAGGGTTGAGATCAAAGGAAAAAATGTCACCATTTTTTACTTTGTTACTACTGTGAAATTATGGAACTACCGAAAAATTCCAAAACACCTGTCCTAATTAAGGGTTGAAGTTTGAAGATAATAGTCTGCATGTGTGCACTGCTGCCACATTCTAGCAAAGACAAATGTTCTGTTTTGGTTTATCAGAGTAGCTCAGGCATGAGCTACGCTGTCTGTGAAGTACAGACAGTGGACTATGTATGTTCTCCTTTTATTTTTTCCCCCTTTTTAATTTTTTTTCCTCATTGGTCCCTTAGAGATCTCTTCCCTTCCCTGTTATCTGAATAAATTACTTATATCTTGAGCTAATTCTTCAGAGCATAGTTACCACTTGAAGAAAAAAATGCATCATATCTGAAAGTAAATAAACTCAAATCTATTTCCACTGTATAATCAGAGTACAGAAATAGATATAACTTGACTCTTCTCTGGCAGTTACTGATCTAGTTTACTTGTAGAGCTGAGTGCAGAACAGGGCCCTAAATATATTTATTTTCATCATCTCTTGGCCTTGTAATGTAATTGGCTGACAGATTATGAAATTTTTCAAATGTTCGAGACATGGGGTCTGGCAGTGGAACTGAGTTTAATCTGAATCTGGTGCTCCTCTTCTACATTGAGTTATAGACCAGCTTCATTGAAATCTGATCACAAAGATGAGTTAATGGTTTCCCCCACTTATTAGAGCAAAGAACAACCTCTGATGCATTTAAAATATTCATTATGTGACATTATGATCAGCATTCCTGTTGTCCTAAACGCTTAGAAAATTGGTTGGAAACAACTTAGCCAACAAAGCAGTCTCTCATCTACTCTACCTCACATAACTCAAAAAAAAAAAAAAAGAAAAAGGGAAAAAAAAAAAAAAAAGCCCAAGCCATTCCTTTTATAAACCATTTAGTACAGTTTATGATAGCAATAATCCCCTTGAAATTGGTTATATTACTATAGTTTGTTATAGTGTTAACTGCCCTTGTCTTCAGCTTGGTCCATTAACTGAAAATCCAGCCATTAACTTATAATGGGATGATTTCTTCAGGATTATTGCCTGATTCTTAGTTCGAAGATTAATATTCCTGAAGGATAGTGAAACAGTGATGAAATGTAACACAAGTCCTCCATTCAGCTTTTATGTTGTAGTGATCTATTTACACAAGATATCTCTGAAGCTTACACGTAGTTTCTTTCATTATCTGTTCCACCAAAGTTGGAAACAGGAAAGCAGCACTTTTCTTTATGAAAAAAACCACTTGTTGGCTCACATAATCAGTGGCAGATGAGGGACAAGGAAGGTGATGTTCACTGTGACAGTCTAATAATGGAGATGTAAAGCTCACTCATTGCTATTCTGTTCAGTGGGAATTTTGCCTATGGCTTCAGTGGAAAATGATTCAAGGCCAAAAAGACAAGGAGCAAATTATTTTGTAACTTTTTGAAGATACTCACTAGATGTCAAAGGGGTGGGAAGAGGGAATCTCAAGCAAAAGGGTATTACAGCCTAGTGTAGGTGATAGAACTGTTCATTTCAGAGGATGGAAATCCTGCAAGAACTCCTTAAAGTATGTCCTTAGAATACTCCTATGACCTACATTTTGAATCCCCAAAGTAATCTCTTTGTTTGACTAGTGCAATGCCAAATCTGAGAGAGATTAATTATTATCTACACAACATTATTAATTAACCCCGCAATCCACTCCAACAAAATACACAGTTATTAATAAAACTTTTATGTGAGCTCTGGAATTACTTTACTGCTTCTTCCAGTTGATCAGACTTCAGTTTTTTGTTGTTTGTTTGTTTGTTTGTTTGTTTTTTCTTGCACCCTTAAATTTTGTCAGTTCATCTGCTAAGAACGGTCAGACAAAATGATATAAAGTACACAGTATCAGTAGGCTGTAGGAACAACCTTTAAAATATACTCACACTGGCTTCTAGCAGCGAGGGTTTGATCTGAGGCATGACTTGCTGGTGTGGGGTTCCTGGTGGGAAAGAAGGTAAACTCAGAAAATCATTTTTCCTGCTTTGTACAAGGTAGCGATATTTTGATTTCCTGTTCTCTGAGACTAAAGAGAGAAACCTGGCAACACAGATTCCCTTTGAAGGAAGGACATCTGGGTTCATTCTGTTACCCCCATATAGAGCCATTCCATAGGTGTATGGTGCTAGGAAACAGTCCATCTGCCCAAAAGGTTACAGGAAAAGACTACTTTAGGCAATAATAAAAATGATAAAATTGTAAATTGTAAATGTATTGCTAGAGAAGGTGCCATTAAGTGATGTTGATAAAACTAAATATTACTGAAAGGGGGCTCAGCATAATTTAATACAAGCAAAAGATTTGTAAGAGCAATGGCAATATAAGAATATCTGTAAATACAAACATATCCTACAGCAAATACCTATTCCACTGCCTGTCTGGGAGAAGGGCTGGTCCAGCAGCACACACTGAGAATGGAAGCTTGACAGAGCTGGGAGAGGAATACATTTCTACTTACAAGTTCCTGTGGAGAAATCAAGTGCACATTGCTGTTTAAAAAGAAGGGTCTGAAAGTGAACACATGGATTTCCTCCCCAGTAGTACTCAAAAGTTGAGGGAAGTAGTATTCCTGGTGAAAGGAACCTGTTGTGTTAAAATCAACGAGTGAAGCCCAGCTTCTAAAAACTTAAGAATTAGTGATGATTCTAGGCCTAGAGGTAAACTATCAGAATTCACTTTTTTTCAAATGAATGTGGTGTTGCTTTTACCCTCTTCTGGGATCCATGAATGAAAAATAGTTGTATAGCACCAATCCTGGAACTTCAATAACTGTAAATTAGGAAACATAATCATAAGAGGACCTGAAATTAAAACAGATGAAATTCATAGCATCTAAACTACAATTCTTAACTTCTTTGATGTGTGATTCCCTCACTGACACTTCAACTGTCACATATCAGTGGTTACTCAGTCTTCTGGAGGATATAATAGTAAAAATACTCATGGCTTCAGGGACACGTGAATTGCTCTTTTCTACATGTTTCCTTTAAGTGGGTGAGGTGTCCCTCTTTGCTATTCTCTATTGTGTCGTTTTTAATGCTAGCTAAGATCAGAAAAGAGATGTAATAAAAGCTTTTAGAGCACTAAAAAGAACCATGCTCAGGCTCACAAAGAGCAAATTCTATTTTTTTTATTTTTTTTCTATTCTTCATTCTAAGCAATTTTGTAGATTGTGCTTCAAAATGAAATGGATAACATATTTGTAAGAATATTGCCAAAAAGACATCATGATCCTGTCCCTCAAGTCTTCCTTTTTCTGCATTTCACTTCTGTTATAAAAAGATAGAAAGCCAGAAAAATTATTAAAATCAATACGGATTATTTTTCAATTTAGTATCATGGTTCTTGAATAAGATCTATGGTACATTCACTTTACTATTTAAACACTTTATTCATCATTTGATTTGACTTTAAGACTGTGGTCTATTTCTGTCTGGTGTGTTATCAGTCTTTTTCACAAATGATATTGATTACGTTGGACAGTACAGTGTATATTTGTGTCATTTCAAGAGAAAATTCTGTTCAATCTGTGAAAGACATCTCTTCATTTTCATAGACAAATTAGCACATGCAGCCTCTAAGCAGAACTGTCCACCTGTGTTTCCCTTCTTGAAAGATGGCAAAATTGGAAAAATGTTTAAAAGTATTTCACTATCAATTGTTTTCTTTTTTTTTTACATTCTGAAGCTAATAAGCAGATTTTCAAGGACAAGTACTTATATGAATTTACGCCTTCAGAAAAACACTTGGGATATACAATAGGTGTATGTTGTATAATCAGTGCAAGGCAATGATTGCCAGTCATAGTCTCTACATTAAAACTGATGTTAAATAATTTACTAAGCTTGTACTTTGGAAAGGACTGTGAATGCTTAACCTGAACTCTCAAGTGGGACCTGACACAGGTCCCATTGAAGACAAATGTGGACTATTTTTAATAGTGTTTGTTAACTTACAAGATTTAAATTGTGTTAATCAACAAGATTTTGTTTTGAGGTGGTTCTGCTACAGTCAAGACTGTCTTTATGGCCTTTTATTGTAACATATTGCTCATGGTCAGAACTATCAGAACTGGAGACATAAAATGAACTTGAGGTGGTTTTTCAAAAGCTTATTAAGACCTGTGTCTGGCTGAAATCCACAGGGTTGTCGTTGGTCATGAACAGTTTGTTAAGGTGTTTGAATGAGGCTTCACAATGTTCTGTGAGAGGTACCTCACTTCCCTTGGCAGGAGGACTGAACATCCTGGTGTGGTTGGACTGTGTGCACAGATGTGTAGGAAGTTGTAGTGTTTAATGTCACAGGGACAGGGAAAAAAGCAGATGTGGATGTTATGAAAAAATAGCATTGAAACTATTAATCTCAGTCAGATCTAGAGCTGCTCTGTGAAGGGAGGGTAGGGAAGGCAGAAGAATCTTTGCAAAGAGTTTTGTTTGTGTTTTTTCCGGATTTTTAACCTTCTCAGACTTTCATCCTAAACTGCTTGGCAAAATATTTGTTATCATAAATTCTGATTGTTGCTACCTAACCTATATTGACACTAATCCATGAAATGTGAACACAAAATTAATAAGGGCTTACCAAGAAAAAACATCACTCACTTGGTTTATCAGCTTGGGCAATAACAATCAGAAATAAAGATAATAAACTTTCTCTGTTTCAACAAAGTAAGGCCTAAGATAAACTTCTCTGTAAGTTTCTTTCATTATTCCTGTTTTCAAAGAACTTTAAATATCAGTGACACTAATTGCAAAAGAATGGAAATGTGTTGACTGTTTCATTTCTATCATCTCATCAAATTATATAAGTCTGTGCTGGAAAGTAATAGTCTTAAACTGATAGAATCAGCATTAGACTATTTTTATGAGATTCTAAAAAATTATAGGATGACATTATTTTACTCTCAAAAATATTCAGAAACTAAAATGGCATATAATTGAGCAACTGTATAGAAATATAACTAATTATTTTGCAGGCTACTTTGACAACTCTAACTTAGATTGAAGTTGTAAAACAATAAGTTTGTAAGTGGTGCTAATGAGAGGAAAATTCATCCTTCTCTCCCTCCTTTCAAACAGACATTACGATGTTTACTGTAAAATAGGTACATTCTCCCTTCAATATCACACTTTCCCCCCAAGAAATATGAAGTTTCCTGAGTGGATGCATTAATTTGAACAGAGTTAGTAATTTTGAAATAATTTAAAGATATATGTGTCTGGGTTTTTTTTGTACTTTTAACCCAATAGATAATCTGGAAACCATTATCATCAATAAATCTTGTTGAAGTGTAACAGTACAGAGACATTTACTCCTCCCCTTCTGTTTGCTTGTCTCTCTCTGCAATACAAATCTACACTGAAGCTGAGATACCACAATTGTATTTGTCTACTTCAAAGTACTTGACTGCCACACATAGTGAAAACTACAGAAGGGGAGAATCTGTGCATTTATATATCATACCACAAGCTATATACATTATGATTCTAACATTAACAGAACTAGTGATGCATAATCATGTTTATCGTTCTTGTTCTAATTAAAACTACTTAGTGTTAGACATTTACAAGAAAGGCCAAACTAGATCTTTTGAGCTGTTAAAATAAATTGTTTTAACATTCCACAGATTATGTGGGTGTCTCATGCTGACAAATTCTGTGCTAAAAGAATTAGTAGAAACAAACCCAATAGAAATTAAGGTAAAATATCCCAAAAGAACATTTTAGGATTTCACATTAGAGCCTTATATGCTGACTAAGAATGGTCTACAATGTACTCAACTTCACAGCTCTTGTGAGGATAAATGTTTTCAAGGGATTTTTTTCTTTTTTCATTTTTTTTTTCCACAGAGAGGGTATTAACACACAGAGGAATTAAGAAGCATTTGGTCCCCAGCTATTTGGTCCCCAAACACTCCAGTGGTGCAGGTCCTGCAAAAAATATTGATGGATGCTTTTTGGCATAAACTGCATGATAGGATAGGAAATCTTTTTTGCTGCTGAGTAATAGAGGAAGTTTGGGCCTTATAATTCATACTAAGGGCAGGAGGTGAATTAAAGAAGGCAGACTCTTAAAGGCAATGCTTAAAGGTAGGGCCAGTCCCTAATCAGCTGAATGGTCTGGAGTCAAAGTTCCCAGCCTTCCCTCTGCCTCAACTCCTGTCCCTGTGAAGACAGAACACCTTGATTGCAGTTTGGACAGCACTGTGAACTGTTCTCTCCAGTCTTGTTAGGGGTTTTCTTCAATGTTCATACAGTTATGTAAAATTTGGAAAGCTGTTAATCTGCTTTTCCCACCAGCACCTCATGTCCAACCTGTTCTTATTGACCAGGACTCCCTGGTACCATTGACCAGCTGAACTGCTTTACTTTTGTTCATGAGCAGCATTGTTTCAAATTTTCTATTCTCTCCTAGATAAAGTATGTTTATTCTGGCAAAAGTTTCTGGCAAAAATTCAAACTTGCCTGAGTCCATGTCAGTCTAGGGTGTCTCAAGCTCTCCTCAAACCACTGTTTATAGTCTCTCTGCCAGTTTGGAGAGCAGAAACATTTCTTTTTTTTTTTTTTTTTTTTTTTTTCTTTTTTTTTTTTCCCTCCCCTGTAGTAGAAGATAATTTAAAAAATTGCTTCAGGCATTTTCCTAAGATTATGATTTAAAGTCTTATAGTCTCCTGAGATCCTTGAGAAATAGGCCAGTCTCTGATCACTCTTGAGCAGTTGCCAGCTTGACAGAAATACAGGGAGAAGGATAGGATGTGTCTGCTTTTCTAATTAGCTTTTTTCATATAGCAACTTACATAACCCTCTTTTTAAGTGACAAAAAAAATTAAACTGTTCAAAAATTATCTATTTACCACTTGGTTATTTTCCACTGAATTATTTCAAAATTATAAGGAATACTTAAACTAAGCTTTCTACAGCAGAAATTATATCTTTTCATAAGATACCTTTAAAACCTAGGAGGAAAAAGGTAGTTATGCAGTTCTGAAACTCCTGTGTAGAGACTTGATTTGAGTAAACTTAAATCATCTATTGTCAGCAAGAAGTTGATAATATACCTTGACCATGGTAGAGTAGGACAGAATGCTTTATTTTTTGTAATTTATTTAAATGGTTTTTATTTTCAGATGATGTACCTGGATCTAGATTTTTATGCTATTTCTGTAATATGTCTTCAAAATAATATTTTCAAACTAGTAGAAACTACCTCAAATACCTTTCTTGATCTATCTTTCAGGGATTAAAATTTGGCATGACTGTACTAGAAGAGTCTAATAGCCTTACTAGGACACTTTCCTGTCACTGACAGTGAGATCACATGGTGGGTGAAAACAGATATTACAGTTTTCAGGTGCTATTTTACCGTGAACTTTGTCACTGTTTCACATTTAGAAGTTACTGTGCCAGTGTCTGAACTGGCATAGTTAATGTCACAAGTATTCTTTTATCCATCACACTGTAAAATTGGCTGTGAAGTAAATAAGCTTCAGCTCCAGTTAAAATCAAAAGTGTGATTTGTGCCAAAATGCATAAGAATTGATGCTCGTACATGTGGGCATTGGTAAGTTATCTTTCCTTCTGGAAACTGTGAGAAGGAGAATTTCTACTCAATTTTGACCACTTGTGAATATTTAGTCTATCAGATATCTGTGCTTTCTCACTAAGGAACTCTCTTTTTGTCTTTGCTTGCAAGTATATGCAGGCAGTCAGCTGCGTTTCACCCTGTGCTAAAACACATACACACAAACCTGACAACTTCAGTCTTCAACAAACCAAATTGATGAAAAAATGCAATTCAAACCGGGCAAAAAAACCCAAAACAGTACTAGTAAACTTTTGTGGATGTTATCTTGTGCCTCCAAGATGGAAGTTCAAGAAAACGTAAATTATATATTGACTGCTAAATACTGGTGAAGTATCTAAGCAAAAAATGGGAAGAAAATTTCCAATGAGTTCACTACAATTAAAAAGCTGGTGAACTCAGCTGAGAGGACCATACATGATCCTATAGATTAGAAAAATTGTCTTTTGGATATGGGAGTGTGATTAAAATGCATCCATCTAAATGCTGTAGGAAAAAGTCAACAGAATGAGCCAGTGGAAATAATATAAATAGTCTTCCAAGGTTTCTAGATGAAAGCTGCCATATTCCTTAATCTAGTACAGATTCATTTATCTTTCACTAAAGAGAAGAATAAATAGACCCACATGCACTTGATTGCTAGATATAAATCTGCTCAGATTACTGCTGAGCTTAATTGGTACTGTTTTTATGAAATGGCATGAATAAACGTGGGGATCTTGTTTTGCTACCCAAGGGAGAAACTACCAGCATAAATGCTAGTGGGTAAAGTTTAAGGAAATACATAGTGAAGGCAGAGGATTGGAATGGAGAAAGAGACAGGAGAATTTGAGTAAACATCCATTGGCTTCACTGTTGTGCATCGTGTACTATCAGGCCATGGAATTCAGTTTCTGTAGTTATTGCTTCCAAACTATTAAAAGTGAGCAAACAAAAAAAACCTGCCACCGTTAGGCGTAAACACACAGAAAATGCTTCATGTTTGAGCACACTCAGGTAGCTTTTCTGCCCTGGCTTTTCTTCACCGGCTAATAGAGCACGTCTTTCTGAGCAATACGAATAGATTGAATTTGCTTTTGCGAGGTCTTGCTAAAGGTACTTTCCTTCCTTTTTCAACATCTGCTTGATTGGAATGTGACCTCAGCCTTGCAGTACCTCCCTCTCTGTCCTGCTGTGTCTCGGTTGCATGAGGCGAGGGCGGCCGTGGGAGGTGTGTTTCTCGGTGATGAGGTGTGGAGCAGTTTCTCGGAGTGGAGCGAAAGAGCAGGAGCAGCCAATTCCTTCTGACCCTGTGACCCTTCAAGTATTCACATACGCTGGCCCCAGTCCCGGCCCTTTTGCAGCTGGAGTGCAGCAGCATACAATAGGGTTGGAATGCCTCCTGTGAGAATTCCATAAAAGTATAAAGAAGTAGGAAAAGAAAAAAATTAAATTAATGTACGCTGTGCACTGGGGTATTAAATGAATCCTCTGAAATGGGAATGCTGCCAGTAACAATGTTGTTCAATCAGCTGACAGTCTTTGTAAGGAGGGCAGTTATTATTTATATGTATATATGCACCTGAGGAAAACCTGAACTGATAAAAAAGGTATGCACTTTTTCAATGTAAAATGTGAATAGGTCAGCCTTCACATAAATATTGTGCCTCTTAGCTGGTAGGAACAGTCAAATTCTCATGATAAATGCAAATATCTGCTGTACTATTTATTCAGCAGTTTGATCAAAATGTCAGTATTTTTATTTTTTGTATTTTCTTCTGTTCTCATACCCACCTGGTAGTAAAACCAACCTTTCAAGCTGCAGCCCAATACTGGAGATGACACAAAGATGTCATTAAGTTCAGCAGTTTTGCTTGTAGGGATTTACATGGGTTGGGTCTCCTGGCTCCTTACCTGTGTTTTCGGTGTTCTGTGCCTGTCCAGTTCTGCAGACAGCTTTCCTGGCAAGGCAAACTGGGCTTCAGCATGGGCAAGGGTTGATACTGACATAACACATCAACCCACTAATTTAAGGATTTAGAATTGGATAACAGGGATCTTTTTCTGAAATAAACTATTTAAGAAATCCTACTCCAAGAAAATAGAGACTTTTTTTCCTTCTTTTTTTTTCTATTAGAGGTTATGGAATAGTTTAGAAAGTTGATCCTACAGCTTATTTATTCATTTCTATGCTAGCTATATCCAAATAATTTGGCACATGAACAAAATCATAGAATTAAAGTGGTTCCAGCTTCTCCCTTGGCAGTGAGAATGAAGCAGTGTTGTTATACAAACATCTTCCTTGAATTTGTATAGTCCAAAAAGATTTATTTTTCCTTTTCTCTGAAAGAAAGGACAAATTTTCATTTCTATCTCAACAACTCCTACAATTAACCTCCTACCTAACATGGTCTCACCAAATAATATTCAATGACTGTATGACTGCTCAGTATTTTGTACAGTCTCATGCTGTTTTTTCTATAAATGGAAATGCTCTTCACAGTGTTCTGAGCTCCAAAGGGCTGTTACTGACATGTAGTATGTTACTTAGTGTATGATTTAACTCCATTGCTTTAAAAATGTTTGTTTTTATCAGCTCGGTGAGCAGAACTCTGACTGAAATTTTGTCCATGGAGTTTATTCAACTGTAATACTGAGGTGTATTATCAATAAAATACTGTGAATGACCAAACCCCGATTAGCAGTAATGACTGAGGCTGGTTCTTTATTACAGTGATTAACAGTAGAACAACTTGTGTGTATGTCAGTCCTGATATGGGATAAATCAGAAAAATATGTCTTATTTAGGAACATAAATGTGATGTTGGTATATGAGTTCTGTGATAAGATCTTATTGGAAAATATCAGTGAGCTGGCCTTTAACCAAATTATTTAATGAAACTTTAATCCAGTCCACGATGTTTGCAAGGTTACATCAAATCTACCTTATTCTCATCCCGTATCTACTGAGTTTTGCTGTGTTTTTTGCATGTTCTCTGTAAATGGTCATTGCTTGCCCTTTGATCTGGAGAGATTCCTCAGTTCTAGCTGACCTTTGCATAGACCAGCAGCAATAAAGTGCCACGGAAAGGTTCTCTCACACTGTTCAGGTTGCTGCTCAGATTTTTTCCTGCTCTTGCACAGTAAAGCATTTACAAAGACTTTTGGAAGTTATGACATGTAGGATACTGGTTATGCCATATGTCTCTGGAACTGCTCTGGAACCACTGAGCTGTGTGGAAACACCTTTCTCTGTTGTAATTTTATCAAGGAAGTAAAGGATTGGGAAGGTGACTGTTGGAAATTGTGATATTTTAGGATTTCTGGCCACTCACTTCAAGAATTAAGAATGTAAGAGGACTGCTGACAGATGATGACTCCTTGGAGTAAACTATATGAGAGCAGCTCATTATTTTCTTGGAGCAGCACCTTCAGAGAAGTGAGCAGTCAGTATAGGATAGAAATGCTCAGGTGTAACCTGCCAGATATCATGAGCGTTTTGGGGAGGTAGCAATGACTCTGATATTTTTGTTTAAGGGGAATTTGTACTCAGTACATAAGAAGGGTTTGTTTTATTGTTTGGGTTTTTTTCTAAACTTTCTTCCTTTTTTCCATTCACTGGGTGGGCTGATTTTAGAAAAAGTCCTGCCTCTTTGAAACTTGTGTCATTAGGGAAATAGTTCTGTCTAAAAATTATATGAATATAGGCTGTGGCTTTGCCTTGTTACAGAATGTTGTTATTCCTTGCTTATCATGCACAAATAAATCATAACAATATTTCTTGAACAATTGTTTCATATGAAAGAAGTGTTTTTTACACGTGTTTTTTGTGGATTGACAAATACTTTTGATAAAGACCCATCTGGTTTTGGTGAGCAAGTTTTGTCATATTTTGTAGAGTACCAAAGGCTGTGAGTTTCTAGACATGTTATTCCTTTTTACCCCTTTCACTTGGACATTTCAGAATATTGGGATTCACACAGGCATGTATCAGGAAAGAGGTGATTATGGACTGAGGATGTCATTCTTAAGAGTGATGGCTCAATAATTGGAGCGAATCGGTGACTCAATAATTGAGAGAACCCACTTGTCTCCAGATGGCTGTAGACTCTGCAAATTGCTACACAATTTGTACTGAATAGATTAGTGGAAGATAGAATTCCCTTAAAGCATATTTGAAATGGGGAAATTTGGAACTGAAGGGTTTGTCTCTTGGGAAGGTGTCAAAGCCTTAACTGTGTAGGGCCAACTTGCTGTTTTGGCGAAAAGTTTCCTGGTTTAAATTTTCAGGTAAAATGTCAATGTTAATGGGCTATTGTGGGATCATTTCTGTTCTTGCAATTTTAATACACCATAACTTCATTGACTTTACACTTGGGTAAATGAACCGCAGTACATAGAAGTGATGAAAATTCTGTGCTTAGGCTGAAATATTTTAAAGGACTTTATGGAAAGACTAGTCTCTGGTAAACATTTCTCTAATAAATTCTATCCTGTGGGTTTATTTTTAGACAACACTCTTGTTTAGCTGTCTAAAAATTATACTCACTTGTTAAATGGTTTTAATAAATTTTTGGTGTTTGGATTAGCGTAATTAGATCACACAGTCCTTTGATTTGTTCAGATGTGTTATAGCATTTCCACTCTGACTTTGACACCTGTTTTGAACACACTCAGCTCTTAGATGCAAGTAATTTGTTCAGGTAATGCTTGAAGAACTGAAATTGGTGTGCAGTCTGGAAAAATACCTGTTCCATGACCCGGCGTGCAAAGGTGTCAGAACAACAGCAAAGTGTTTGATGGGAGGCAGAAAATATGACGCATTTTGAGGGAAAGATTGGTTAATCCAACAAACACTGCCAAGCTTTGACTGGCAAATGGTGTTTGTTTCTCACCTCGCAAAATAAATGCAAGCCTTCAACCATGTTATTACTCAGCAGATAGCTCAGTGATTTTTACCTTTGTTCCTTTAACCTGAACTACGTTCAGACTGTAAGTATTTCAAGAATCTCTTAAACTCTTTAGGCTGACTGAACACAGTTATTTGAATATTTTATAGTCATAATTTGAACTGTTTAGGGAGCAATTACTGTTCAGAGGATCTAAATGGTGCTGTTTCTGGTTCCTGCTCAAATGATGGCATCTGATCAACGTGTCTTGGAAGATCTTTTCTGTGCATGTTCACAAGAATATAAGGGCCTGTTACAGTCAGGGGCAGCAAACAATAACTTTAACTCGTGCTTTTAACCCTGGAGATTCAGTTTGCTGTGCGTGAGCTGTATAGTGACTATTCTGCTATAAGGACAGATGTACCCATGTGACATTAAAGTGATCTATAGAGACCACAGATCACAACTTTGACATGTGCTTTCTGTTTACACCTATATTTGTGAAACTTGATTCAGTTGTTTGCTTTCTTTTTTTAACAATTGCAATAGAAATACTAGACTCCAGAAAATGTATTACTGGGAAAACATCTTGGGAATGCTTGTGAAAATGATCCACCAGTATTTGCTCTACTTTAAATATTAGTGCAGTCGAATATCCTGCCCAATTCATAGCCTCACTATTTTATACTAAACATGAATAAGGTTTGGTCATATTTCAGATTCTGATGATGTAACCTTCTTCTGCCTGAATCCTGCTAGGCTTTATCACCCATGTACTGCTTGCAAAACTTAAAGCTTTATCCTAGGCTGCCTCTCCCAGAGCTGCCTGTAAATAAATTGATGCTCATAAATAACTTGGCAGTGGTTAGAGGGCTAACATGTTAAGATCACTGCCTGTTGCAATTACTATCATTCCCTTGGATTGTTCATTGCTTTTTCTGTCAGCAGTGCTCGTTTACTGCTCCTTAGCACAGGGTATTAGCATTTTTCTTATTATTTTGAAGCAATATGATATCTATCTGTAAGTGGCACTGTTTTGAGACTCAAGTCCCTGTGCATTATTTTATTATCAGAAAGAACATGTTATTAAACAAACTTCTCTTTCAGAATCAAATGTAAATCTCATCTCTAAGTAGAGCATACTTCAATAACATATTTGAACACATGCACAGCATTGTTTCTCACATATGCAAATAAATAATTAAAGGACATTAATGATTTGTCCTAAGGGTCAATTAAGAAGTCCCTGATTGGGTCAAAATATCCTTAATCATATCCTGTGCCTTTATCCCCCAGGTTGGTTTGTTTGTTTTTGAACATTATTGCAAAGAGAGAAAGTTATATGACACAAGCCAGCCGCACTTTTGAATAGTACAGGGTTTTCTGAACGCTGATGAGCACACAAATGTAAGATGATTGTTCCCATCCCCCCAATCCACTGGGTGATGTCCATTGGGTCCACTACTCATGTGCTCAGTAATGAAGACAAATTGAGCTGGTTCTTCTGTTCATTAGCTGCATAATGCCTTATAAACAATAAGACAAAGTTTAAAAAATGGAATTTAAATGCACAGTATGGGGCTAGATTTGGAGTTTGTTTAATTGAAGACCAACACAGATTTTCCTATACAACTTCTAGAATATAAAATTTCCAGTTGAAATCAATTTTTAAACAAGCATTCCCATGTGGTGCGTATAAGTCAAACACTGTATTAGAACTGGAAAATGAGACTCATTCGAAAGTCTAAACAAATGTATAAGTGGCTAGTTTATTTTCACTTCTGAAGCAAATTTGGAAAAGTAAGCAAGCAGAATTATTGCCCAAATGGAAGGTCAATTTACAACATTCTTTTAAGTTCAGTAATCAAAGGTGATGTATGTAATGCAGGCAAGGACAGATTTGGGTTTGGGGGTTTTTTTAATGTTTTTGAAATCTGGCATATTTCCTGTAGCTTGAACTCTATTGATATCCAAAACTGGGAAATGCTACCTACCTGAATGTGGTTAATTTTGAGAATTACAAGAAAATTCAGGGGGTTTTCCCTTAATTACTGCAGTAATTAAAATGAAATCTAGTGACACTATATATGTTAACAATGCTTAGAATACTGATTTAATTCCAGGCCCAAACTTTAAGAAGAAACTGCTTTACTCTGCCTAAGACCTTCTGCTTCTTAACTGCAGGATTATCTTTAACTGACCCAATTAGACCTAAATATAGGATAGTTGTAAGAATTATTTGTATCCAGCTCTATTCTACATATTGTCTTGTACTTGAGTACCAATGAAGTCTTGAAAGTATCCACTTCAGTCAGTTGCCACAATTAAACAAAGTGGAACACATATTGCCTAAATAAGCAGAAGTCAGTGGCCTGTATTGGCAATTTTCCTCCTCAGTTGCACCGTCAAGAAAAGAGAAAGTCTTCAAATTCTGTCAGTGTGTTTGCCATGTAGGTGTGCATTTCTAAAGGCACAGAGCTCATAGACCCTTTCTTGGCCTAGCCATGTGTGAAAGTTGGTCAGGTAATTAACTGTTTTGTCTTTCAGTTTATGTGCACTGGAAGGAGTTGGTTGTTCAGGATAACGTTACCAGGGGAACCAGATTGTTAAGGTAGATGGGACTAAAACAGGGAAAATGGCCACCAGATTTGCCACCAAAGATAGAGGATAAATAGTGGCAGAAATTGGTATTCCAGGATAAAGAGTAGAGCAATTCCTGGTACAGAACTAAACTGGGCTCTGTGTCTGACAATGAATTTCAGGCATTCAGCATAAACTGAAGTGACACTCCTGACTTCTGGATAAGCTAAAATCGGAATTGTATTCTCGATGATGAATGCAGCAGGAGCAGTATCTGGGCTGTTAGTATCTCATATCGTAGGATCTAGGCTGCTGCCTCCTCCTACCTTCTCAAGAGCTGCAGATATGGAAGTACGGTGAGGTGAATTGTGTCTCATCTGTCATTAATTTTAAAGTATTCATACATTTATTTTTCTTTCACTACTGAATTAAGTGATTGTCACTACACATTCTGTGACTTGCGTGATAGCATCTCATCTCCCAAATGGGGCTATCAAATGGCTGCTCCTGAAAAGATTGCTGTTTACACATTTGTTCTGTTCATACACCTCTGTTTCAGCAGCCTTTTAAACAAAGTAGTGTATTGATCTTAAAATTACTTGTTATTAGGGGCCTCAGAACTGACTGTATTGTATTGATATTCCAGTCTTTTTTTTCCTGATCTAATTTCAAATTCGACAGAAGGGCAGGTTTGAAATCCTAAACTCCCTTTTGTGTGTGTGTGTGTGTGTGTGTGTGGTTTCTCTGCAGCTACAGAATGAACATTCCATCTTGTGTACTCCTGTCTTCCTGTCGTACTGGATATCATCTCAGTTTGCAAAAGGAAAAATAAAACTGGTTTTATTTTATACTTTTATACTTTTTATATTTTATTTTATACTTCTAGTTGCAGTGCTTTGATTTTGCATTGTTCCCACTAAGCCCATTCATGTGGGGCTTCCTTTGTTCTTATGGTGTGTATGCTTTAATTTGTGCCAGCTTTACTGAATGCTGGTCGATGTTTCTACAGCTCTCAAGCAGGGAATAGCGAAGGATTGCTTTTTAGGAGCTCAGAACATCCCCAAAGGGAGTGGCACAGAAATCAATAAATAAAACAAACAAACAAACCAAGAAAAAAAAACACAGAAAAATATTTTAATTTCTTTGGATGGAGCTACTTGAGACTTAAAAGGTGTTGAGAAGTTTTGCTGTTCATTGTTCTAATAAGGTGCATGTCAGTGATGTCAACATAATGTGCTGAGGAAATGTCACACATGTCTGCAATTGGCTACTTCTGGCTAGCCAAGCACAGCTGAAAACCTGGAAAACAGATGTTACTTTCAATCAAGCAAGGGTCAAAGCAGCCTTGGGACTTAGAATGTCTATATTTTTCTATCCAAAAATGATCCTTGGGTAGTTTCAGTGGACCAGTAATGGTTTTAGCAGCTTTTCTGTCTTCTTTTTTCAAATGTGTAGCATTATGCGTATAGAACAGAGGAACAAAAAACAGTGGGCAAGCATCCAAGCAACATGGGACAATTATTCAGAGAAGGGTCTAATAAAAGAACATCATTGGCTTTGCTCACTGAGCCACACCTGGTAACTCAGTGATACTTAACGGGATATACTAAACAGTTTTCTACTGACTAAAACATTTGAAGCCACCTGACTGGTCTACTTTGTAGGACTGAGAACAGCAGTCATTTTATGACTCTTTATCCTAAGAGAATTCTCTATCCTATACGTTTTATTCTCTGTATATCATCCTCAGATGATTGAATAGGGTTGCTTTGTGACTGGCACGTAAAGATGAGAACTTGGAAACAATGCACTGCACAGATACAGTATGGACTACACAGAAGCTTTGAAAGAGAACCAAGGCTTTGCTTCCTAGCTACAAACATGTAGCTGTAAATCTAGACTTGGTTCACAGAAATTGAAGTTAAATTTCTTTCCCTGCAGTGAAAGGGCAACAGTATACAGAGGCTGAAAATTAGCTGTGGAGTCTTGCCAAAACAAGACCTTACTCAGGAAAAACAAGCAGAAACTTTTGGAGCTCCTGGTAGGCAAAAATTGGGTATTACCTCCGCATCTGAGAGCAATACAGGATGAGAAAAAGCTAAAATGTTTACACCTGAAGTTTTCTCCCAAAAGGGAGGCAGCCACCCATGAGTAGAGTAGTGGCAGACCAGAATTTTCCCCTTAGAGCCTTTCTGATAGAAATGGAAGACTGGACTATTTTAGTCGTAAATGAAACAGCATTCTCCTTTTTGTCTTTTCTTTTGTCCTTTTTTGCGTTATTTAACGTGCAGTCAAGAAGTAAATGGCAGCTTCAGTTCACTTACTCTTTACAACTCTCTGAGGCTTTGTTGATTTCGTTGGTTGTTTGGGGTTTTTTGTTAGTTTGGGAGTGGTTTGTTGGTTTTTATTTGTTTGTTTTTACAATAGCTCTGTGCAAACATCTGAATTAAACTACTTAGGTGGGAGCTTTACCAGCGGAAAAAATAGCAGTGGAAAAAATTCACCTCTATGAACTTGCTGCTGCTGCTGCCCACAACGGTAGTTCAAACTGTAGTTCAAACACATCCTTTATAAACTTTTCTAGAATTGTTTTTTGTCTCTAGTGAAGATAACTGTTGTTGATGGAGTTTACTTCTATATCCTTACATTCATGTTTATGTCACTCTCCTCCTAATATTTGTTGTTTACTTGTGTACAGGGGTGGTATCCCATCCCATATCCATTGTCTGTCTGGCTTCACCCCTCAGACCCTTAATCAGTGCTTTGTTCACATCGTCATATCCTTTAATCCTCTTTTCACTCTACTTTACATTGTGACCTTCTATTTCAATATGTGATCTCCCACTTTCATGCTTGTGGTTTTTGGATTTATTTTTTTTTAATCTAGTGGTGATACCAAAGCCATCACTGTCTGGTTACAGGGACCCTATTTCATAAGATCACCTAAGCAAGTGATCTTTTAGTCCATCCTGTTAATACTCCTGTCCCTTTTCCTGCTCTTAGGTGATTCCTTGAATTGGAGCCTCCATGCACTAATTCAATCAAAACAATCACAACTCAGTGAAGGAAAGATGACAGAAATATCATTCATAAGAGATATTTGGAGAGGTCATGTGGGCCAGACTCCCACTTAAAGCAAGACAGTCTCCAACACCAGATGAGTTCAGTTATAGCTTTGCCCACCTGAGTCTGGAAATGCTTCTGAGGATGGAGATTCCTCAGCTAACCAGGGTAACTTTTTGCAGTGCTGTATTGAGATCCTACAGAAGGCATTTTGCCTATTTTCTCTATCTTTCTCTACTTTAATGGTTCTTTGCCTGATACTGTATTTATCAAAATATTAGATGAATTCTGTCCTTAGTCTGGCCTAAGGTAACTATTTTGCAAAAGAGAAACTGTTTTTAGGTAGTTAAAAAAAAAAAAAAAAATCCATTTTTTTCCAATAAAAAATACAGTGCAGCCTCAATTATCTGAATGTCATAAGAAACAATGATTGTGGTGTGTTCAAATAGGCAAGGGAGTTTTCAGAGTAATTAATAAATGCCAAGGGACATAACCCTATTTCAAATGACTGACATTAGACTCTTGAGAAAGAACCTTGTTTCTTTGTTGTAATGTACTGACATAGGAAACTTGTGACAGATGAAGAGGTTCTCTGTGCAGTTGTTGCCTTTGAAGCATTCTGGTTTATGAGACAAGTAACTGAAAACGTTTTAGAGAAGTAAGATATTGACTATGTTATGTCAGATAAAATAAAAGCATAAATAATTTGATCTTCTAGAGATTTTGATGCCTTTATAATTATTTTGGAGATTTGTACCCTAAAGGATTTTTGAAAGGGTGCCATACTGGCAGAATTAGAGAACAGAACTTCTAAATCTAAATTGTATTATTTCCATATTGTGATTTAATGTGCTCTGATGGACCTAGGCCATATATAGAGTATCTCTTCAGTTTCCACAATAACTCAATCCTCTTACCAGAAGAATGCCAATATATTCATTAGATCTCATGTGTTTTTCAAAATGGATGTGTGACTTCCAGAAACTACCCAGATTACCTACTTGTTTCACATATATTACAGTGCTAAGTGGAGGTGACTTGAATTCACTGTTGACTTGCTTGGGATTCTAACCAATAATCAAGCAAAAAAGAGCTCCATATCCCACACCAATTTTTGAAGCTGCTCTTCTCTAGAGGTGACATATTTTTAAACACTCATTCAAGAAATACTTTAATTGATCTTTCAGTTTCTATTATTCCCTCTCCTCAGGAGCCAGTGACCAAAATTGACTCTATTCCCATTTCAACCACCTTCCTTTCATGTTGCACGTGAGAAACTTGTCAGGCACTGGGTTGAATTAGTGAAAGTCTGTCTGGAGTTAAATTAGTCCAGCACTGTCAGAAATGAAGACAGATTTTGACATATTTTAGTCTCACTAGTAAAAAAGGAAAAAAAAAGTAAGAAGAGCTGATAATTTCAAAAATGTGTGTGGTTAATTTGAAAGCATTGCACTTGATCAAACCCTTGATTAGAACTTTTCACAAAATTGTGTTGGTAGTTGCTACTGATTTGGGTTATTTACCCTTCAAATCCAGTGCAAGAATATTTTTCTAACTTGAATATTTAATCTTATCATTTGAAGCTTTAAAATGCTACTTCTCCCCTCTTCTCCCACCTCTGGTTGGATTATTGTCAAATAAATCCAATATAGTTTATGCTCAGAAATTTCAGGTAGTATAATCTTTAGAAAAGAGTTTTCCTTCAGAAGACTGTTTATATTACTAGTTTCTTTGTTTATTTGTGGTTGTTTCATTTCTATTTTACTTGGATAGAGAAAAAACCCCAAAAGTAATATGTTGTTTTGCTTCAGAGATTTCTCTGGCTGCTGTTTAATTTGTTACACCTAATGAAAAAGTTCTCTTTGACTTCTAAAGTTTATGGGAGATAATCCTAACAATAATGGGCTTTATGTAAGGATCAAAATCTGTCTGAAGGTAGGCAGACCTTTCTACCTCAGGGATGATCTATCCCTAGCAATTTAACTCAGAAAGTAAGATTTTTCCACCTTAAATTTCTGGGGTATTTTCAGGGAGAGGAGATAGTATCCATATTGCAGTTTGGCCTAGACACCAGAGTTAATATATTTATTCCATTCCATAATAATACAGTGGCTATTTAGCCTCAGCTCTTTATGAGATGTAACATTTGTGTTTCATTGAAACATGGCACCTGAAATATTCAAAGCCAATAATATAGTTTCAAATGCCAGGGGACTGCAGTATGCACTGATGACTTTGGATTTCAGCTTTGAAACTCAAATCTTTAACAAAAATAATTGTTTACCTTCATCTGTGCCAGGATTGAGTTGGTCTGGTCTGTGCTTGGTAAGATTATGTAGTCAAAAATGACAGATACAAGGGTTATGTTGTAATCAAAAATGACATATCTTTGCTCTTTTTTTTTTTCTTGCTTCAAAAGAAGACAAGTATTTATTTATGAGTAGGACTGGAAAATACTACTTTTGTATAGGAACAGAAATTGTTGAATGTTTTATTGTTTGTGTTTAATTGGTCTAGTTAAATTAGTGATGTAAAAATTGGATAGAAATAGAAGAGTTTGCTGCTATCTAGAAAAAAGCTTTTTTTTTCCCTACTGAAATGCATCAAACCTTCTCCATATCTTCTCCGTATTTCTGTATTTTATTTCTCATACTGTCAAAATCCCCCCTGTAAAATGAGAAATGCCCAGACCAGCATTATTGGCAGTAACAACCTTTGCAAAGACGTTGTGCCCATTTTGGTGTCTTTGTGTAGCAGCAGTATCCAGAGAGCTCCAGCAGAAGCCCTGCTGTACTTACACAACCCTTAGGTTATAAGGGACTCTCCTCGGCCCAAAGAAGTAACTCTTGCCATAGGAAACACCAAGCAATCATAATGGACAGAAGCAGAGAAACGCATGAGTGAAAATGGAACACAATGTGTACTTTTGAAAGTTAACTCACTAAGTCATGTTGTTCTTTTCCTGTTAGGACAGGCAACAATTCTGTATAGTTCCCATTCAGATGTTTAGAAAGTTCTACCTAAAAAGAATTTTGAAAAGAAAAGAACAGAGGTATTTTTCTGATTTTTCTCCCACTAAGGACAGTTTCAGCAGTAAGTTCCCACAGAAGAGAAAGGCTCCTCTAATTTCTAGTATTAATGGGTTGGTCTGATGCTACATTATAAGCACTGGCCCTGATGCACTGAATCACTGGCTTTTGGCAAGAAATATTGCCCTGGACACATCTTGGCAGCAAAAACGTGGCTTTTCTGTGTTTTCTTATGGTATGGGTTGGACTCTGAAGAACTTGCCTGTGCCAACTGTAAGGATGGTGCTACCCCTACTTGACAAAGGTTAGACAGAACTGTTCTCATGGGGAGAACACAATTTTAACAGTGATTAAAAAGTATGTTAAAAGAAACAAGCTCTTCTAAACGATGTTGCAAAGCCCTCCAGGGAATATATTCGTTCATTCAAGTTTGGCTGCTGTAGAAGAAGCAAGAATATTTCCAACTTGTTATGGATATTGAAGTATAGCTTAAACCTGTTGCGTGCTCAGCTGAAGCAATCAGGCAACACATGGGAAAAAGTAAAGTGTATCAAACAGCCCTGTTGGTCAACACATTGCGTTTCATACAGCTTGAAGGCACCAGCATTAACAGAGTGGAAAATGAGACTTGACAATATTTTTACTCCACACCTTTATGCAGAAGCATAACTAATGTCTTCAGTACTGAATGAGAAACTATTTCATTTGCATTCAGAGGTTGCACAGGTTTGTTTCATTTTTTTAATAACTTCAAGACTTCAAGGAGGAGTTCATTCTCAGTTTACATCTCACCTGGGTATCACAGTCTTCAGAGGTCGGTGGGTTTTGTCCTGCAAGACCTTCCTGTCATAACAGCGTTGTGGATATGTTGGCTTGTGGCCTTGGAACAGGCTGTCTTTGCTGGGAGAGTCTGAAATATGTCAGCTTTGCCCAAGGTGCTTTTTTCACATGCTTTCACAAGGCAAAAGGTGAACAGTATATCTGAGTAGTTATAAATTGTCTTTCAAATAAAATATACTTCCAGAAACTGTCCTGAATCATAGAATGGTTTGGGTTGGAAGAGACCTTTAAAGGTCATCTACTCCAACCCCCTACAATGAGCAGAGCCATCCTCCACTGGATCAGGTTGCTCAGAGCCCCATCCTTGAATGTTTTCAGGATGGTGCATCGACATCCTCTGGGTAACCTGTGCCAGTGTGCCATCACCTTCCTTATAAAAACCTTCTTCCTTACATCTAGTCTGAATACACCTTCTTCTAGTTTAAAATCCTTATCCCTGTAATCACAACATGCCTTATGAAGTCTGTCCCCATCGTTCTTTAAAGTGCATTTGAGTATTGAAAGGACTATCAAGGATGATTCTATTCTGAATTATGACTTTGTCAAGAAGCAAGTTAAAGAGGGATGAAACCAATTGAAACTCTCTATCTTTTGGACCTTTTTAGCTGTTCTTTGATTTCTGCTAAGGGTCAGGCTCTGAATCATTTACCATAGCTGGGGTATTCATTTCAGTACTCCTCTCTGTGGATCATTCTATATCTGGTAAGGGGTAAACTCATGCCTTAACCATTGTATCAGTAAAGAAGTGAATAGGAACAGACAGTAGTATTGCATAGGAAGTTTGACCAAAATTGGATTTGTGGTGTTTGGGGGTTTTTAATCTGTTGAGGCAATGATTTCTAACTGTGGCTTGCAAATGAACAGACATTTTGTCTTCCTTCTATCTGCCAGCTCAGTGAATTCCTCTGGTTTCCAACAGCTTAACTGAGTTAGTCCAATTGTGGCTTGTATCATCAGGCAAAAAGATTTCAAAGGCTGACCACATCAGCTTGCATGACTATCAACATGGAAAAATGTTATGTGTATTGGGACTAGTCAAGAATTTTATAGATTGACAGGTAGAGAGACATGTGAATTAGGATTTTGAAAGAATGGGAAGGAACCCTGACAAATCCTTTTCTAGCTACTACATTCACATAATGATGGCTGCAAGCTTAGAACACTGGCTGCAATCTGTGTGCAGTCCTAAGCTGTGAATGTGTCTTCCACATTTACCAGACTGACATAGCTGCCTTCAGTTGAAATTTGTAAGAATGGAGAATTGAATTACTCATCTGTTCAATCAGAATGCCAAGTCACTTTGGTGGTTGCATAGGAACAAATGCATAGGAACACAGAGATATGCCCAGTCTTTCAATGAGGAAGAACAGGGAATATTTGAGTGCTTTATACCAATTTGATTAGTTTACTTATATAATGCTACTTTATTGATTTAGTATCCTACCCAGACAATTTTTTTTGAACACTCCCTATTTAGCTGATATCACTATACCATTTGACATGGGTGGGCCTGTTTGCCTCTTTCTCCTTAAGTGCTTGAGCACTGCTTCCCAGCAACAGCATCCTCTCATCTGGAAAGGCAAGTTAACAGGGCAAGTTGCTGACACTAATTATCGATTCCAACTGCAAACATTGTGTGGGTCTTCAGTGTAGCAATGCTACATATATTGCTCTGTTTCTCTTAAAGGGCAACGTATTGCCAATAACAAACAATGTTTATAGTATGTTTAGTAACTATGGCAACCATAGACTCCTGAGTTTTAAAACATAGGACGTATTCCATTGCAGATTAATCGCTATGTCCTTTTATCAGACACTGTGGAGTTAGTAATCTAGGTATGTCTATGCTCAAAGTACCTTCATGACTATCCCTAAAAAATTACTTGGATAAATTTTGAAATTGTGGGGATTCCCTAGGCACTGTGTCTCACTGATGTCAGTGTTGAAGTTGCTCAGCTGGTAAATAAAACTCTTAAAAGCCAAACATTCTGTCTGAGCTCTGTCCCACAAGCTGCACACTTTGTTAGACATTGTTACCATTAGCAAAGGTGAGGAAATACAGAACGGTGCAGAGCTGCAGAGATTGTGAGAGGGTTTTCACTCTTTCTGATATCCATGAGTGTCCAATGTCTCAAGGCTATTTCCCTGAATGCAGTAATTTAAAGGGTAGCAAAGCTGACCACTAGAAAAAGCATTTTCAGCTCCTGCGTTCTTAATACAAAGGTGACCTTAGTCAAAGGCCATCACAGGGTATAATTGGAACAACTGAAATTAAAACATTTACAATACTGGATTTGAGATGTGCAATTCAGTACAGTTCTCTTTATATAGTACAGTCATATGTACCTGCTTTTAAACTGGCAGATACCACCTATGTCTGATCTACCTATTCAAGGCAGTTCTGTTATGCCTGATGCTGGTCTTTGAGTTTCTCAAATATTTTTTTTATGAGCCATGAGCTCTTGTTTTTCTGTGTATTTTGCAAAACCTTGTATTTATGTTGTTTGTGGTACTAATTTGAAAGATACAAAAATTCATGCACTAATTCTGATAAAGCACTAAGAACAATACATTTTATAGCTGCTTGGGGATATTTTTTTTTACCAAATATTCCAGTACAATGCTAAGATCTGAATAGATTTGGAAGATCAGAATCACAGCCATTGTAGAGGAAAATTGGATGAGAACATACATTCTTGAAGAGGATGTATGAGATAATAATTAAGACTGTATGAACCTTGATACCTGAGAAGGCTGTGGTTATCGAAGTGTTTAGTATTTAGCTTCTTGCAATGAAAAGACCAAAATCCTGAATAATTTTAAATACATATTTGACATTAATATCTTTTGGTTCATGTTTTCATATTATAGCTCTATCTTGTGCCATAAATAAAAATTTCTAAGAGACCCATTGTTAATGTTATTTCTCATTCTAATTTACTTTGGAAAACCATGTATTTCAGTGAAACAATTAAATAGATAAATAAAACAGTCGTATCAAGTTATCAAAAGAATGAGCAAATTTTGAGTTACAATGCTATAATAAAAGACATCAAATCAATAATGTTGGTTCTCCATCTGGTCTGTGTTCTTAGCTAGGCAGTATTCTATAATAGCTATTGATTAACTGAGAACTAGGTAGATATATTGTGGTTTTTATTTTGTTTTCATAAGTCTACACCTAATCTCTCAAAGGTGAAGGGCCTCACATGTGTACATATTAGGATCACACATGCTGTTAAATAATGATGGATGATGAACATAAAATAGAGCAGCTGATTTGGAAGATTGGCAGCTAATTTTTTTCTCAAACAATAAAATCCCTGATCAAAGCATTCAGAGAGATGAAGAGACAGAATTCTAAGAGATGAGCTCCTGACTAAGATACAATGGGCTCTGCCTACAAACAGCTGCAGAGGATGAAATTTTGTTTCAGTATTAATTATTATTAATATGGCAAGAACTGCAAATTAAAAAGGAGAGGGGGAAATGACAACCAAACCCCACCTCACTCCACTCTCTTCCATTGTGGTTAAATCATGGCTTTTATTCAGGCTTCAGCTGTCCATGACCAAAACTGGAAGCCAAAGCATCACTATCCAGAAGACAGTTCTCCCCTGTGCCTACTCTCCCATGTGCCTCATTTGATATGAAAATTAGCAGATGTCCATGTTCATATGCTCAAAACTGCCTCAGACCAAATATTTGTCTCCTACTTGGACCCCATCTGCTTTCTAATGAAAGATCTGATTTAGCTGGAGGTTCTGAGCTCAGTAGAGCCACTACCAGAAATGACAAATACCCAAAGCAGTTAGAACTTCTTTCTTTAAACTGAAGAGAAAGCAGTAGCCTTCTTTTAAGCATCATCTAGTAGCTAAAGTGGGTTGCCCAAGAAGCTGAGCAGTACAGTTCACTGTTGCCCTCGGGCTGGAGACATTTAAATTCACGCTGTTATCTCTCAGGGGAGAGTCCTGACGTAGAGTTAACAGCTATCTGGGTCCAAGTAGGGCACTCTTTTAAGGCACTTTTGGCATCCAAAACAATTCTGCTTCTATCCTGTTGAATCTAGGTCACTATGCAACAAGCAATGCAATATTTAAAAGGGGAACAACCAGCAGGGACATCCTTGAGTTTAAAGTACCCAAGTGAAAGCAGCAAGTCCTTGCTGGCAAGCCCTGCCAGCAGGACTGATTTCTATATTTCACATTAGACGGTTCTTGAAGAAAAATGAGAAATAGTCCTGATATCATGGTCTAGAATCCAGAGGTACGTCTGTGCTCAGCATTTCATACTGGATAATTCTAATCAGCAGCAGCATCGGGAGATTTAGCTGCTTTACCAAGTATGTAGAAAGCCTAGAAGTCTCTTATGGTTTTGGATTTCAATTTGGGGCCAACTTCCTTAAATACAGACTTTGCAATGCCTAAATTGTAGGCAGTGCAGACCTTTATTGGACCTGGCCGCTTGCCTCTTTGTAAGATGGTCGTGGTTTTATTCCCAGCAGAAACCAGGTGTGTTTACATCTGTGTATTAAATGTAGAGTCAAAGAGGTTATGGGAGAATACATTCCCCATATATCCTATTTCCTTTACAAAAACTTCCCCTGACTATTAACTCAATCATCCTTAAAAATAGGGGATGAGGAAATGTATTGACGCAATCCTATTTTTACCATTATTTACCACTGACATCATTGTGTATATGTACAGATATCAGAATAAGCATTAAAACAGTGATTAAAAATGAGATTCTATCCATGGTAAGAAATGCATACAGTAGGTCTGAGGGATGCTGGACTACAGTTTGTAGGCACAATTCTTTCTTTACTTCATTCCAACATTTTTGAGAATTTTATCTAAGGTTACTTGAGGGGTTATAAAGAACAAAGAAATGTAATACTGATTCTTTGTGAGAACTGATAGAAGATCTAGAATATCAATTAGGAAAATGTGCTTATTGCTACCAAAGCTATTCTTTTCTATTGATGAACCCTAGTTTTACATTAAGCCATCTGTTTTGATGAACTGATTAAAGGCCATTATCGTGCGAGTGAGACTTGAGTGGTGCAGCTTTATTTTTTCCCCAGCTGAGGATCTCTTCCATGTGCTTTATTTATTATTGCTCAGCCATAAAATCTTACTAACTCACTGTGTGTTTCCATCACAGCACAGCAAGAGCAGTGTGGGGTCAGACAGAACATCCCAACCCTCTGCCCTGTCAGTCACAGTGGCCGGCAGAGGGAAGGCAGCAACAGGGTAGAGACTGGCCTTTACCTCAGTTTTCTACAAGGCACAAAAAGTTTGAAGTCTGAGGACTTTTCTGATCATGAATGGGTTGGGGTTTTTTTGTTGTTATTGTTCTGGATGAGGTTTCTGGTTTTTTCTCTCCACTCTCATATGGTAAATCTTTCTGAAAGCATTAAACAACCCCCCAGCTGCTGGAATTCTCAAGTAGCTCAAACCTCCTACCTAGACCAAGACAAGCATCAGGCCCCTTAAAGGAAAGGTCTAGCCCAGGGGGCCTGAGTATGGTGCCAAATGAGGGCTTCTACAGGGCCAACTGATACATAGGACAGCACAACATAAAACTGGAGTACCAGTTAGGCTGTCTGATTAAGCTGTACTTGTTCCTGAGACCTGCTTGATACGATGAGTGATACCCGTGATTCAGAGAACAATTGAAACATGGAAGTGAATCAAGTGCCATTATCTCAGTGGTAGTGCTTGTGACTTGTGCTTGTTTCTCCCAAGGTCCTGTGGAGAAGTGTTGCTGAAATGCCAGAGGTTACAGCACAGTATTCCTGAGCACATGAGAGACAGTAGGAGATCAGTGAGTGTTTAGCAACGTGTATTTTTGTTCTCACTTTGGGGTTACAAATCTTGTGATACTGAAACATTTTGACTGGCCCAGTCCAGTAAAGTTTGCCTTTTAAGGAGCTAAAATTTATGCAGTTTGTATGCCCACACCTTTCCTCCTTTCCTTCCTCAAATACAGCATCAGTATGGGGGCTATGGACAGGAAGGAAGGATTTGTTCTCCCTTTCATTTCCTTTCAAGAATGTACAAGCTGGGCCTCTGTAGTCAGTGCAAAATTTTCACTGAGCACCAAGAAGCTGGAATTGTAATTCATACATTTAGCAAAATAAACCATAATTTCTAAAAATATGAGTGACTCATGCTTTATGCTTCTAATTCTACAGGTGCTGTGAATATCCCCACTTTATTATGCTTTAAATACCAAGACTTTGAATGGTTTCTAATAAAAGGTCACATAATTTTATCGTGTGTATAAAACGTTCCCATAATGGTGACAATCCTTTTGCGCCTCCTGATTTTTCAACATATTATCAAGATTGGCACCTGCCATGAAAACTTCACTTAACCTGATTTGTAGAAGTAGCTTCAATGTAGTCAGAAGACATTGTGATCTGCTGGATCGGGGATTTAAAGAGCAGGACTTGATCCTTTTGAGCTCTAAACTCATAGAATAACCTGGGAAAAACATCTCTTCCCCACTGAAGATTAAGAAAATGGTTGCTTACCCTAAAATCTCTTCTGAAAGAAAAGGAGTTTTAGTTCTAGATACTGTAATTACCTGTCTATATACTTATACTTTCCATGATAGAGAGCTTAAGAATGTTAAAATTCAGCATGAAGAAAATCCCCTGCCAAACATCAGAGAGGTGAAAGACACCTGGAGAGTGCTTTCCAAGCCCTTCACCTGCTCTAGTGTGTTCTGGTAGCCCAGAGAGATATGACATACAAGGATTTCTATGGTGATGAGTGTGGCTGACCACTGTATGTCAGATGAGAGAATAATAAGTGAGAAAACGAAAAGACTCTGAGTAAAAGCTAATTTAGAATTCTTTGCATTTTCTGAAGAAGCTACTACTTCATATTCTGATGCTGAATTTTGACTTGCTCTCAGACATGGAATGATACTGCTTAAATAAGGTGATTTGTGGAAGGAGACTTATAATGGTCATGTGTTTGTTTTATTACTTTTTTCAGACAGATGAATATGATTTGTTAGCACTTACAGTTAATCACTTGTGGCTGTCTTTTGCAGTATTGCAAACATATGTGGAACTCCTAAGTTTTGAGGTAGAGATACTTCTCAATACCAGAGGGTAGAGGGAATTTTGTCAGCTTAAACATCACGGCAGATCTCTAAAAAAAAAATGACATTTCTATTAAACAGGAACTCAGTCTAAGTAATTAATTTTTTTTCTTCTAAGTAATTTATTACAAAGATGAATATAACCTGGGCACAATGGTGTAACTCTTGAGCATCCCCACTCCCATCTATTCCCTTTGATTTTTGTGATCTCTACTTTTGAGTCTCTCCTCACTTATGTACTATAACAGCCAATCTTGGTATAAGCTGCTGGCTTGCAGCTACTTCTACACTGAGTGAATTGCTCAAAAATACAGATTTGCTCCTACAGGAGCTACTTAATGACGTAAGGAGGATTTTCAGTGTTGGGTTTTAAGCACCTCAGGAAATAGACTGTCATCTAATTTTTCACATACCTATGTAATTCCATAAATTGAATAACATTTTTACTTTCTTGTGCTAGATGGGGATGAGCAACCACTCTTGGACATTCTGTTTAGAAAATGCCCAGAGTCTCTAGCTATATGTATATTGTTTTTATTAGATAAATTGTATTTAGGTTCACCTTCATTAGCAAGATTTTTTTAAATGACCCAGTTCCCTTTTATTTGGCTAAATCCTTGTTGCTGCTATGTAAATTATGCTCAACTACAGTGACAATTTGTTCAGACATACCTGAGGAATTTCAGATGTAACCCCACTTCCCCTGACAGCATAGAGAATAAAATCACAATCTGAGACTCTGCCTGAGGATAGTGGGTATCACAGTCAGAGAATTTGCTGAGCACGTATAGATTCTGCAGGGGGAAGAAAATTAATAATAATAAAACCCCAAAAAACCCCCAAAAACCCAGTTACTATGTTGAGCTTGGAGACTCAAGGATCCCTTGGGGGATAGTGGGAAACAGAAGGGTTAAGCAGGGAAAATGAAATAAACTGTGCAGTCTCTATTTTCTGCCTGACTCCAGAGGCACTGCAGACAGCTGTTGCAGATTGAGGCAGACTTGTAATTTGCCTCTTGGGTCTGGCAAGGAATAAGGAGTAGTAACCAGTGTCCTATGGGGTATCTAGTCTCTATAACTAGCACAAGCAGAATATGAAGGCCGGATCCTCAAAGATGCGTAGCTGATCTGTGAAAGGGTTGCTGAAATACCTGTAAGTTGAGGTCCCTACTGTGTGCTTTTAAGCACTTAAAAAAAGAATTAAAAAAATCATCATGTACAATATTGAATAGAAGGGTGATCAGAGAGCCTGATGCAAAGAAAGATGTTTTCCAAATAAAGCCTAAACGTTCTGACGCTGTCTTCTGCAGGGCTCTGCTTGAGTTGCTTTGACAGCACAGTGCTCATTCAGAGCAAAATCACCAGAAGAAAAGAGACAATATCAAGAATCTTGTTATTTCTCAGGGCTGTGTTGAAACACAGCTGTTTAAACTCTCCAATGATGTACAAAATCTGAGAAGCTCTGGAGAACTGAGAGCAATTTTTTCATTATTACCAGAAGTGATAAATTACAGTAACACATGCAAACTTGATTGCTTCGGGTTTAACTTTAAATAACACAAATATTATACATTACAGGTGATAGGAAACATTATACATCTTGCTATAACCATGAGGTCAACTAGCAGCTTTCTTCTGCAATAATTATTTCTTGAGAAGCGCAGTTTGTTGGTTTAGGTTTTGTGTTTGCCTTTTTTTTTTTTTTTCCGATATATGGACTTGTATTTAGATATAAAGGCTGCCTAAAGCTTTGAGTGGAAGAATCTGAAGCTTGTAATATACCTGGGACAGGATCAGTTTTGACTCTGTCATTTTGTTGCTGATAAGGTGACTTTTTTCAGTAGACTCTGACAGCTCCTTATGTATAAGCACCCGCTTCTCACTTCTACCAGGAGCAGATTCTCATATAGCTTTGATTTTTCTGCTTGTGAGGCATATTTTCTCATAGTACATCAGGAGCAGACATGCTGAAAATTGGCTTTTCCAACTGGACACAGCCATATAAATAGTTGGCATCATGCGTGGCAATTATCACTTCAAACTCCTTGAAAAGTCTCACTTCCCAGGAGTTTGAAAAACGAAGGTCTGCTATTCTCCTAATGTGCTCTGTATTTAACTGCTAGAAATCCATCTGCTTTATGGAATTTTGTCTGAATTTTGACAGTATCTTAAAGACAAAGAGTGGGATTTTTTGTTTGTTTTGATTTGTTTTTTAAAGTAGGCAGCAGAAAAGAAGGCAGGAACACCCACAATTTTACATCTCTTTTTATTTGATCAAATGTCAAAACCACTGCATTTTTGTATCATCCCTCAAATTAATTTCAATCCACATGATTTATAGAGAGCATATTTTAGGGAAATCATCACTGGAAATATTATTATCAAAATTAATATGATTTTTGTCTGAATAATTTAACCCAGTAAATGATCATACCTTGTAATCTTTGTATGAACAGTCTTTCAAGGTTCTGTGTGGTCACAGGGAATGGGGAGGGAAGGGGCAGAACAGGAGTTTGCAATTCACACCTGTGTTTTCTTAGTATTTTTCTATTTCTTCCTGAAGAATTAGGTCTCATGCAATAGTGAAAAGGGTTGTGCTGTTTTCAAGGCTTGCTTCTGAGCGAGAAATCCTTCATGTACATATGCCATTGGCTGAAGGGAAGAACTGCTGAACATCTTGCAGCAATAGGGTTTTAACATGAGTTTTGGGGTAAATGTGACAGTTTAATCATCTATAAAATGGGTGTGCTGAAAACAGGAGTATTTAATGACCTGTGATGACTAACAGATTCAGATTTTTATAGTCTAACCTATTGTCTGTGTAGATTCTTTTTCTGTTCTTTGTTACTTGCTGCTTATTCAATAAGTAATATGAAGCATTCTGTACAAATTAAATGCTTAGTTACAAATATTCATTTATTAATCTCTCACATTCAGAATAAAAAACTTTAACCTTTATAGACCAATTCAAAAGTGGTCTAATTAAAGGAACTTAACATATCCAGATTTGGTTAAGAGAGTTTTCCTTTCTTCTGTGATGAATATTGAGCTTGCTGTAAAATCTGAACTAATCTTTACTCTATTTTCCCCTCTTATCACATAACAGACAAATGTTTCCTGCAGCTCGTGTGTTATACCAGAGCATCTGCCTCTGTATGAACCAACTGCCAGATAGCCTTAGCAAGCAGTCAATTTATGCAGTTGACAGGTTTATTACTTTATCAGTTATTTGCTCAAGGACAATTTTATTATATGCAAATCATTGACATAAATTGGGGAAGAATGAATTTATTAAGGAATCTAAAATCATCTTTCAGCATTTGGTATGTGCATTTTTATTATGCAATGTATTTACTTCCAGAATATTCTTTTTTTTTTTGAGAGCTGTGCTGTAACTACAGGAATTGTCAGGCTTGGGTTAATGCTGATTTGTGTGTTCTGTATTTTTTAACAGCTCTATCTTATTGCTGGTCAGAGTTCAGACTACATATGCATAGAGAACTTTGGCTTGAGATAGGGAGTTAAAAAGTCATGCACATGGTTTTATTGGACTTGACTTTTTAAAGTCCAAGATGGAAAAAATTCAGACTTCTACTCATGGAAGCAAAAAGATTGTCACCTGCTCTGCGGAACTAATCTAGAACCTGGTCCATATAATTGCCTGGGCAATTATTTTTTAGGTATCAATAAGGAAATACTAACCAAAAGTTCTGCTTAAACACAAAAAAAGCAAGGAAGAAACCCGACAATGTATGAACAGTAAATTGGAATAAATATTTACAGGGGGGTTGGGGAGAATTTGGGGTTTTTGGGGAGTCAATTTGGCTTGGTTTGGTTTTTGTTTTGTTTCTTATCTCATGTGCCGTCTTTTTTCTTGCTCTTTTTGGGTACTCTATATGTACACATTCATGTTGTTGAATCATGTTTTCACAGATACCCAGAGCAGATGCCTTTATGTTGGCTTCTTCAGTGCTGGTGTCAGGAGCTGCACACTTCTGTGCAGGGGAGGAGAGTGAATACCTCTGTACCTCACTCTACAATGAGACAGAAGTGTGTCTTCTGCTGAGAGTAGTCTTAAAATAGTTGTGTGATCTGGGTGTCCTCCAACTGCGTATGGAAAAGCTGTTAACATGCTAGTAGCAAATATAGTATATTTTCTTTCTTTTTAAAATTATCTTAAAAAAAAAAAAGAAAATTTTACAGTGTCAGGAATAATGGCATGTCTAAAATCTTAAGATTTTGAGGTGGGAGAAGCTTACCTTTTTCTTAGATCTAGTACTAGATGAAGTTTAAAGGTTGAAAAAGCTGTGCTCAAATCTTGGTTCTGTCACAGGACTGAGCATCTTATTCATTACATCTGTGCTTCAGTCCCCATCAGTAAATTGGAAGTAAAAGCAAGGTTTTGCAGGGATGAACACACTGAAAGGATGATCAGATTTCATGTTGATTGGGGCATAAAATTCTTAGATGTAAGTTTGTAAGACTGAAGAAACATAATAAGGAGTCCAATTTATCTGAACTTGGAGTTACAGAGCTATAATGAGTCACAGAGCCCTAAATAACTTTTATATCCTTTCTGTCTTAGAACCTTCTCCTCCTTGTCTTCTTTACTCACACTTCATAGAGCATTCAGTCATGACAGAATGAGCGTTCTGAGAAGATATTCCATTTGTCTCACCCAAAATAACCAAAGTTTGCTGACTTTCCTGTATGTTAGAAGTCACTCAATAGTTTCATCAGCCTGTTGAGGCAGCAGGTTGAAAAGATATTGATTTTCTTGGAGCAAGACAAATACTTAGGATACATAATTGGATGTGTAACGAAGGGGAGAAATTAAAGAATTTTCTGAAGTTTTGTGGTTTGTGTTTCTGGGCAAGAGACAGGAAAATAGCTTTGAAAAAAAATTGTCAAACTAGATTTACTGTATGCTTTGTCATTTGTAGGTTGCACTAAAATATTTGCATTTTAGAAATCAGCAATGCTATTGTTTCTAAATTATAATAAATGCTATTCTTTATAAAATTCTTAAGCTTATTTACAACAGCCTATTTCAAGTTTGTCTTGAAGTTTTAAGTAAAAGAATCATAGTATTTAAAACTGTGATTGGAGCCAGACAACTTGTCAACGTCTTGTGCCCAAGCCATTTAATTCATTTTGGAGCTGTCAAATTGAGGTTTTAAAGAGTTTTTGAAGACTTTAATGGATTTTTCTTTTTCTTTCCTGATGGCTTATTTTGTAAATCACAGATACAGAATGTAAAATGTTTGTATTGTTTTCTCAGTCATCACTCATAATTCCTTATATACTCAAAGCAGTTTACTCAAATAACACATATGGGGAGGGAAAAATTTTTAGAGATCTTTCTTACCTTGATCTTACCTTATCTTTCTTACACAATAATCATGTTTCATAATACTCCATTTTAAAAAATGAATGGGAGAGTGGGTTTCTCTGTGCTAGGTGGACCTCAGAAGGTTCATTTAGATTGTGGAAGGTGTCTGTATCCATGTTTGAGAAAAAAATCTGTTTCACACACTTGATATTCTGCTTTTAAACCAAGACATAATATAAAATAGAAAATAGGTATATGCTATACTGAATGCGTCCAGAGCTCTTTGAAAACTGGAAGTCTGAAAGGTCTGGTTAACTCTTGCTGTGGTGTTACCTATGAGAGAGTTCTATCTCAAGGTTTTGTTAACATAACTCCTGAACTGGTGGGTTACACTGGCATTCTGATAAACAATTATTGTCAGTGTCACAAATTCACACCCTATTTAGTAGAAGTAAAAACATGTAATGGAAATAGATTAAATATGTGATAACACTCAATGACAGCGAAGTTACAGACTTGGTGTGCTATTCAGCATGGAACTGCAGAGATCAGAGAACCACACAAGGCGTTTTAGGGAGCACCTCATATGCCATACCATTGATAATCTCATGTTCCTCTTTGAAACAGAACAAGAAACTCTGTGAAGCTTCTTAGTATTGATATGAAAATTTCAAGTGCAACCTTAAAAACAGGGGCATCATATTAGGCATGTGATATTAGGGACCTGGGGTCATTCTACCTGCTCTTGTTTGAAGCTGGGCTTACAGTTCCTCTTCCAGGGTTTTGTTTTTATGCTTCTGTTAATGGAGGGCACTGTTGACTTACATCGGGGGGGAAACACAGCTGGGCACTGTCATGTACTAATTTTTACCTCTGACTCCTGAAGAGACCCTACAGGATGCTTGCTTCTTAAGTTTCCCCCTTTTACCCTGTCACTTAAATAACCTTAATGTGCATCCAACACAGTGTATCTGTAAACCTAAAAGATTAACTTTGGGTTTAATGTGTGATTTGTGAGGTGATGTTGGTGAAGGATTATATGAAAGTATAGAAAGATTTGTGGTTCTATTTTCTACTAGGAAACTCTTTGCTCCATTCCAACCATGTATAAATTTTACCTTTGGATGTGTGTGCTTTTAGAGTGTCAGTGAGATCCTTCTCAAGTGAAAATATTTGATTTACCCTGTTTGTTTGGGCTTTTTTAATAGCTTTTGTTTACCAAGGTGATACACTGAAAGAAGCACTATATGAACTGTATCCTCTGCTAATGTAAATCAGAAAAACCAAGAAACTCATACCTCTCGTCTTAATATTAGTGCTATCTTTGTTGATCAATATGTAATAAACCTCAGAGTATTCATTGAAATGCTTTTTCCATGCCAAATCTTGATGTGCATGTTGTTTTGCCAGTATTTATGCTATATAAGGCTTTTCAACTTCTTTATGTTTGAAGCAATTTCTATATATTACCTATGGATATAAAATATATATTGTGTATGTGTACACAATATATGGAGCATCCTATTATAGCTAAATATATATGGTTATTTATGTTTTCTTAACGTTTACAACTGTATGCAAAATCCCCTGGTTTTGAACGAGAAAGGTCACCTTGCCTTCCCTTTCCCAAGACTTTGTGATTTCCAATGCAAGACAATCATTCCATGACATGAAGATTTTAAGTAGTGCCTGCTTTCCTCTTTCTCATATTAATTCTGTGTGTCAATTAACAGATTCAAATTCTTTAGAATAAACCTTAAAATTCTGTGAGTGATAGCTTCCTGCTGGTGGTTTGTGACCAAATAGCACTACATTTTAAAAAATTCTTTCTGGTAATATTCTGCCACTATTTAATGACAACAGGAAGCCATCAATCAATAAAAGTTTTCTATGTTTCACTTTAAAAAAAAATCCTTACTTTTAATAGAGAGAAAGAAGTAGGACCAGGCACAGGGAAAGCAGATGGTAAGTTGATGGAGCCATTCCTTATAAAGTCTCTTAAAAATGTTGTTTTTCAAGCCATGAAAAGGGAGGTTGCAAAATATTTTTGATTCCTAGCAAAGAAATATTGATGTTCCAGCATTTCCTGTACAAAGCAAACAAACAACACAAAAAAATCAAATCCAGATATGTAATAAACTATCTTCTGCCATTTTTCCTTACTTTCCTTTTTGATCTGTAAGACAGTAGTTATTGCCTCTGAAGTAGCAATAATAGTACATAGTATTTTCCTTAATATGAAGAAGTTGTAAATTGTTAATTTTAGATACTTTATATATATATGTGCATGTATATATATGTTTATGGGAAGATTTACAAACAATCTTCTTCACTTTTCATATAAATTTCCAGTAGCCCCCAAAGTCACATAATGTAATTTTCTTCTTTTTTTTTTTTTTAATTACATTTTATATAAAAGGCACTGAAGTACTTGAAAACAATCTACGCTGAAATTGGAGAGAGAGATAGAAAGCTAGGGTCTCTTCCTTCCTTAAGCATTTTTAGATAGGAAATTCTTACAGGCAAAGCAGAATAATACAAGAACTGTATTAGGTGTAACAGGTGATTGAAAGTGAGGAAATGTAAATCTGGCATCAGCACTCTGTTGGGAGGAAAAAATCAATTAACCTGTATGAGTTAGGGAGAGGTGAAAGGATTGAAGAGGTTTCAGGTTCAAAGCTGCTTTTCTTGTTCTCACTATTGAGTACATCTAGTGGGTGTCAGAGGTAAAAAAAATGAATGTGAAGAGAAAATAAAGGACATAAAAAAGGAGATATACATCTAATAGAATGTGCGTTGTTATCTAGTGAAATAACCATAACAGAATAAACTACATTGACAATTATTTCATCAGAGTCTATTTCCATCCAGGACTATTCTGAAGTAATCTCCTTCTGAACTCTTTGCTGAGCTTTTCTTTAGAAACCCTTTCAAAACTTAACAAATTAGGACGTATTTTCATAAATATTTGTTCAGTTTGAATAGTGTTCTTTACAGGTGGAGTCAATAGACTGCTTACAGCATTGCACTATCTAATATATTCCAGCTGTGTGTTTATACCCATAATTCATGCTATTTACTTTTCTCCTGTGCTTCTGTGAATTCTTAAATAATCTTTCAAAGCAGAATCCTAGTAGAAAGTGGAACTGGCTGAGGAAAACAGATCTGGGATACATCATGAAATTATGGATTATAAAGTAACTAGGGAAGGAAGTATAATCTAGACTTTTAATTGATAGGATTTTATTTTCAGTTTCACTAGTGAATCACTATTGATCAGAGCAATAGTAATATACTGTAAAGAATATGTGTATTTTGTGGGGTGTGGTAGACATTCTGTATTTCTATTTGAGGTCTGACTCAAACGAATAATCACAAAAGCTGAGCTTGAATGAGTGAGGCAAAAACAGCACAAGTAATGAAGTGCTGGATTAATGCAATGATGAAGCGAAACACCACTTAAGCCATTAAATTCTGACAATCTGCAATTTCTACATTGGTTTAAGGTGTCTTGTGATTTATACAGATCTGATCAGTGTGGATCCCCTTGTCTCACATCATCAAAAACTGTGTATTTGGATGTCTTGGGTCATTTCCAAGACTATATATCACTATAGACTTTTCAACCCAACTTTGTTTGGGTCAGTGTTTCCTGTTATGTCCAAAATAAGTTTCCAGTGCTGCTCTGAGTTGTTACTCCCACAGTCCTAAATAGGGCACTTATGGAGGCCTTTTTTCAGAATTAAAGTCTGCATTTCATACACTGTTAGCAACCTTTTCATGACCTTAAAACTTATTTTCAGGTTTGTCATCACATTCATTACAAGGAAGTAAATTTGTTTTCTGAAGTCCCTAAACTAAGGGTTTGTATCTTATATAGTGCAAACTACCAGTTTATATTAAAAATAAGAGAAAAAAAGGGCAAGATATTAGAACTCCTTCGTACATAGAGTGGGAAAATGAGCTGCTTCTTTTAGTGGCCTATCTTGCATAGGCGGCAACTTTTTATTCATGACTTATGCATTCCTGCTAACAGAAAGTGTTCATGGGTTTTGTGCCTTTGTTTGGAGTGATTTCTTTGAAAGATCTCAACCTTCCAATAATAAATGGACTTAAACAAAACTCTAGATCTGATTATAGTTGAACTGTAAGAACTCTAGGAAGACTAATTCAGATCTGACACTTTCAGAATAATTTCTGAAAAAAATCAGAGGGCTGATCTCTTGTCAGCTGTGGGTACAACTCTCCTTGGGCTGTGTGTAAGTAAAAAAATTAATTTCAAAATAGGAGAAAAGACAAACACTGTATTCAGAATCTAAAAATGCATCTATCTTCTAACTGTCAAATAGCAGGACCATTAATTCAATTTATGTGAGGAGAGTTCATAATTCAGGCTAACAATTTGTGATATATTGATTAAATATTTAAAACCTAAACAGCACTTTTTTTTCCTTTTCATAGGTGTTTCCAGCACCCCCACTAAAATTTAACTCAATTATATACCTGGTCAGTACTTCTCAAGTTCAGAGGATAGTCTTTTAATCCCTTAGAAATAAGCAGGAATCAGATAGCAGAACTAGTCCTGCATACAGTGCTGTTGGTATACAAAGAAACCTTTGCCATTTGCATAAACTCAGTACAGTTGCAGTTGTGCAAGAGACTGAAAGACAGAGCAGTGTCACTAGTGTAAAATTCACCAATTGTCACTCTTAATTATATTTGCATGCATAATTCATAAATATACTTCACAGGCAAGAGAGGAAAAAAGACTCAACAAAAGAGGAGAATTCTTCACAAAACAACTACAATATAATTAGGCAATATATTTAACAGGCTTATTACCAATGTGATTTTTAGTTACAGAGCTAAATAATGTCTCCCTCTGGAGAAAAAAAAAGGAGGGGTGGGAGTGATGAAAAAGAAAACCCTCACTTTATGTTATCCCATGTGGTGAATGATTCTGTTCTAACAAGTTTCTCCCACAAAGGATGTAAGAACACAGATGAGGAAGGTCAGACAAAAGGATGGTCAGAGCAGCTCACATTGTGTTCACAGGAGCGCTGAGCTCCCATTTTGAAAAGATTGTGGCTGTACTTCATCTCCCAAACCAGGCTTTGAGGAAAGGTGACTCAGTGCAGCCCAAGGGAAGAGTCTCTTCCAACTCCTCAGAACATACCCGTGCTTTCTGAAGGCAGCAAGCAGATATTGTATAAGTTTGACAGTTTTGGAGCTGAACCAACTCCTGACCTGACAGTCACTCTGATGATTCCTCTATTTTTCTCTGTGATACCCCTAAAGAAATAAGTTCACAAGTACCACAGTTACTACATGGCAACTGTGGTAGGACATAAGATTTTCATACCAATTGTTGTACTTTTTAGCTTTTTTTATTCTAGAAGTCAAGTTGGCACACAAACATGAAATGGACCTTCTGAGAAGGCACCAAAGGGCTACAGAGTGAAATACTTACCATATTATAAAATCTCTGATTTCCAAGTCTACAGGACTGTTACCTGTATTGGAAAAAATGTACTATGCTTATAGTCATTCATGATCTATCTGTTTAAAAGACATCCTGCCTTGCACTTCAGTCACTACAGAGTTATCATCTGATAGTGTGTATCTAACTTCAACAGCTATTAATTATAACCTGTTAGGGGTGTTATATTATTTACCTGTAAAATCTTGAGCAAATGGAAAGTGTTCCTGAGTCTTCTGGATTTGAAAATACAATAAAATACTCTACTTCAGCTAGAAGTAAAACAAAACTTTAGGAAAACCCTGCAGGTGTTTTTAAGTTAGCACAGTACTGAATTTACTTAATGTATCAATGTATGATTTAATTAAAAGTCAACTCAAACCATATTCTTCTTCTCCTTGGTCTCAGATTATAAAATTTCTCAGTCTGTGATAACCCTACAATTAATTTTCAACAGCAAGAAAACAATTTATTCTATCAAGATGATACACTTCCTTAGTCACAAACTGCTTATGACTTCAAACTCCACATTACTTTAAAACCAAAGCATCAGATAAAATTTTACTTTGTAAAGCAGAAAGAAACTCCACATTCAAACGTATAACACTAATTCAGAAATTGATCTCTCCCTGCTGTTGTTCCTTAGCACTTGTTTTAGGCACAGAGGTAACTTTCCAGGGTTGTGAACATTTCCCTAGAACACAGTTGTTCATGGTTGTATCAGTGGGGTCCTCTAATGCTGAAGTGCATATTCTGTATTCAGCTGAGTGTTCAAAACAAAGAAATTCCTTAATCTCAGCAGATATTTCCAAAGGTTGTATTTCAAACAGTACCTGGTCATTTGCAGATTCATTTGCTGGACTTTGTTCAGAATTCAAATATCCAATCTTTGGCCATTTAGCATTTAATACTTTCCATTCAATGTTTCTTGCAGCCTGTGACTGTCAGATTTCCATCTTTCTGGAGAACTGTACCTAGTTCATTATTTAATTAACATACTCCCTGGGATGGCTGCTATTCAGTGCTGCCCTCCCTGAAGTAACACGGGGAATAAAAGCCAGGGCTCTTCGTTGCTACTTTTAAACATTGCTAGGTCACATTTTAAGTCAGTACTCTTCTTGTAGATTTTGGGTTATCTAGGGAATGATTGTGAATATGGTACTGCCAAATCTAATGTGAAGTGAAGCAGTAAAGCACTTGGACAGTGCCATAGGTACAGAGCAGGTGATGTTGTCAATGCACTTGCTTACTTGGGAATACTATTTCATTGCCAAATTAGTTTTGCCTGTCTCAAAAACAGAGCTCTAAGCAGTGCTTTAGTTATACAGATGCATTACCACTTGGACAGATCTTCAGGTGGCAGTGCTGACTCTGAAATGGTAACCCGTAAAGGTGCCGGAGTAATGAAAACAGCCTACCTACTTGTGGAAGCCTTATAGGCATCTCCAGAAACTAATAGAGTTGAAAATAATGGTGAAAGGAAATGTCAGTAGAAAGTCTTGTAAAGAACGTGTCAGACTGTAATTGTGTTGAAACAAACTAATACTAACTATCAGCTTTTAAAACAACTTAAAAACCCCCAACCTACAAAGAATGTCTGCTGCATCCTGCCTTAAATGTATGATAACACCGCACAATACACTTCTATTGATATTAGAGATATTTATAATCTGCCATAAAGCAGGTAATAGTAAACAATATCCTGCTTCCTTCAGGAACAGACAACCAAGAAATTTCTGGAAGGATGGCCTCATACTGATCTCATATCCATCATGCTGTTAAGTACAGTAAAACCAAACTATGATAGAAACTCTACTCCTGATTTAGTTATTGCAGTACCTCTGACTTTTTACCTGTAAAGTCACTTCTAGACCAACAATAAGCTGAAAGAAAATTAGTTTAAGAGATCATAACCCACAGGTATGAGCAGACTGAAGACCAACTGAACTGTATAGATGAACATCTAATTTTTGAGAATGTATAGTGCTCAGGTTATACATGGAATGTGTAGGAAAGATTTGTAAATTAAAAACAAAGGGAGGGGAAAGTTATAGATGAGTTGCCTTAACTTCAGTATCTATAAAAGTATTGAAAGTATCAGTCTATTTTTAAGCTCTTTAGAAAACAACAGAGTTGACTAAGAGCCAGCATAGATCTTGTAAAGACCAAATCATGTACAGCTAATCTAATTTTGTCTGATGGTGTAGCAGGCTCCTTGGATAAAGTAGCAACAGAAGGATTGTAGCTTGACTTTCATCCTGGCACTCTTGCAACATCTTCATAACTTTGGGGTACAGGGTCTAGCTCTCAAATGGGTGAGGCAATGTTTTAAATTTGTTCAGTTATTCATTGCTTAGTTCATTCTTCTGCTTTAACAGGGTTCTAAAATGTTCTATCATGATTTTGGTGATGTTCAATATTTTTATTAATGATTATTCAAAGTTGCAGATGACAGCAATGGGAAAAGAGGTGAGAATATGCAAAAAATTCAGTGGAAGATTCAAAATGACGAATTCAAAATCTTTATTAAAAATATATTGTACTTGTCCTCATTGAAAACCAGTGCATTATATTTTGATAAGAATAAGCTGCTCATTCACCAAATGAGGTAAAATTGGAAATCCTTCAAAAAAGGACCTGACAGTTATAAGAAATCACACACAAATCCCAGGTGACAAATATCACCCACGCAATATGTGGCAATAATACCATGTATGCAGTGTCCAGCCCCACAATATATTTTGCAGCCAGGAAATTAATGGAATTGTTTTCCATTGTACTCAGCATTGGAAAGACTGACTGTTGTGTTCAGGTCTGGACACTCCACAGTAGGGAAGTATAAATTGGCCAAATAAAATGCAAAGGAAATCCACATAACTTTCAGGAAAAGAAGGAAGAAAGAAATAGGAATGTTTAGAATTAAGAGGGTGATGTGAAAATGTGTTCCAGTATAGTAGGCAAGGAGGTAGGGAACTTATTCTCCCTGTCTGGGATGGGTAAATTAAGCAAACATGATCTTAGAATATAGTAAGGAAGATTTAAGTTAGACAAAGAAAATCTTCTAATGAAATATGTCATGAAGCATATTTTACCTCTCAAAGCATGGCTTGCACCTATGATCTGTATTTCTGATACATAGATGAAGTAGTTCTATGTTGATATATTCATAGATTTGTGAGTCTTTCAAATCCAAACTAAAACACTTCGTCTTTTATTCACATCGTAATTTCAAATTCCCTAAAGGGCTCAAAACATACATATAGTATGTATAGCCATCTTGTTTTACATCTTTTAAAATGTCTGAACAGAAACTGTTCCCAATCCAAAATCTGGAGGCAAATACCCTGGAAATTTCTGGAGAGGATTTCAACCCTGTCTTCAAGCTTGAATTATGCATCTTAAATCCCTATCTGATTTGGAGCTATTTTGTGCAAGAAAGCATTTGGAATTAATTATTTTTTTGCAGTTTTTAATTAGAAAAAGAATCTGACTGATTACATTCTCCCCTTCAATTAACTAAAATAATTTCACTTCTGGGCTTATACCTTGCATGCCAAATTGCAACTAAACGTGCACAGTACAGCCTGATGGTAGTACCCCTAAAAATAGAGGTTCAAAACAGGAATGCTCTGAGAATTTAAACTGCACGAGAATGAACAATAATGCTCTAATGCTTCAGGACAATCTAAGATTCTTTTTTCTCCTCTATTTGTTCCCAGAAGAACACTTAGTTTTATATAATGCATGAATACCAAGATTTGTGGTGGGAACACTTCACATCTACAAATGGCTGTCCCACTGGGATTTGTAGAACTGTTTTAGATTTCTGTTTCTTGCTTCAGATTTCTGATTCAGTTTCCTGAAGTTTCGCCATCACGTCAAATGCCTTTTCAGAAGGGTTCTGGTTTAGTGCTTTTCTGCATTATACACAGTTTTCTTTATATACCTGGATTGGATTACATGGAATCACACTGTCAAATTAATTGAAAAACATGGTCTTGTCATAGCAAAAACATATGTATAAAACAGGCAGCAAGTCATCAGCATAGAATAAATATGATTTGTTGTTTTAAAAAATAATTTATGTTTATTTTAAATCTTAGATCTCATTTGACGAGGAAGACAGATGTTTCCATTTGTACTCATAAATTACTTCAAATAGTAAGAAATGGATATGTGATTGAAAATCAAGTCAATATTTTCTATGCTGAGAGAACCACACAGTCCCATTTGTTCTCTAATATATTTTATGCTCTAGTACACTTCAGTTTTCTCCTTAATATGTTTTGTTCTATTTAAGACTCATTCAGTTTAAAGCAGGATTCTCAGTTTTTGTAGTTCAAAAAAACCACAGTCATCATCTTTAGGTATTTCTGCAGATCCTCACATCCTCCCTATGTCTTGATCCTGCTGTCTCATTCTGTCCTGCAGCTCTAAGTCAGTACCTTTTCAGTCAGTTCACACAGCTAAAATTGCTGTCTAGATTCATCAGGTCATATCTTGGTTACTATATATTCCTTTTCTCTTGCCTGTAGAAATGGAATCTTGCTCTCTGCGTATCTATACAGGTTCATATTTCTAGCTCATCATTCAGTTTTTGCATCTCTCCACTGATTTTTTCATTGCATCAAAGAGAAGGCAATTGTCCTTACTTTCAAGATTGTGACGCCGCTCAACTTATCCTCATTTGTTCACACCAGAGAATTTTATTGTTGAATCTGATCATCCCTTCTTTGTCAATTTGACTGAAAAATTAATTAGTGGTTTTGGGCTTTGTCTTACTGGGACACTGTACTTGGGAGTCACTCTCAAAAATGTTCTGCAAACAATTCTTTAAACATTCATTTGACTTCAGAAATATTTGGCAAACCTTAAACTGCCAGTGAAGTGAAATCATTGGCTCATGTTAATCTGAATGGTTTCCCCTCCAGTTCTAGAGCCCAGTGCTAGGTAGTGGATGATTCTGTATTCACTAAACCACTGTCATTTAAACCAGTCTTGTAAAATATTTGGAAGTAAGGATTAATTTTTGTTCTGAGTTTGTGGATCACTTGGAAATATGTCGGGGCACTAGAATAATTACTAGAATAATAAAGAATATACTTAGTAATTCTGTAGAGTTCTTGCATTATAATTACAGCTATCACAATATGATTATGAGAAAAGATCAGTGGAATACTGGACTTTTCATAGACCGGTGGGGTTTTTTCCTTCTTTTTTTTTTTACTTTTTAAAGGCTGTATCATGTCAGGTTTTGCACGACAGTGGGGTGTTACGATCTCAGTGTAGTATTGCTCTGGTCTCCTTGTTTTACTCTGGCTCAAAAAGACAGCCTGGTTGTACTGTCAATCAAACTGTTCTTCTTTCTAATTGTGGCAGTGTAATAATTTTAATTTGAAATGAAAAAAAAAAAACAACAAAACTTCTCTGTAAGAACTTCTAAAACTGATTTTAAAATCTTGATTGGAATAATTACACTGGTAAAGAGCACGTGAGGCAGAGCACAGGTAACATAGGTTGACATAGGTTGATGCCTATGCCTTCAAATATCTTTAAAATCATCTTTATTTTCTGGTAAACATCTGCTGGGAATGACTGAGACTGAGGTCGGGGGGAATAATCAAATAAACGTAGAAAGGTCAGATTGGCTTTCACCATATAACAGCCTGTGTTCTCAGGTTGCTTAAGACCAAGATTTTGAAAAATAATGAGATTGTTCTAAAAACAGCATGATTAGGTTTTGGGTTAGTAATTTTTTTTGTTTGCTTCCTGATTTTGATTTGGTTGGTTTGTTTGGTTTGTTGGGGTTTCTTAATACATAGGGTATGCATTTTATGGTACCTCTTTTAGACCACTAGGACACTGTTTGCTTATCTGCCTTTAAAGAAGACATAGAACATGATGTAATTGATTTTCACATGAATATCAGGAGAAAAAAATCCCAAGACCTTAAATAACATTTTAAAGTCAGAAACAACTTGATCTGCAGGACTTTGAAGTTGCTGAAACTGAGTATGTAAAGAAAACTAGAAGAGGAGAACGCAGGAAACAGAGGATAAAGAGGCAGAAATTCTTGATACTGCACAAAATATTTACTGTATTTGAGATGCATCATTATTCTGAGCCATGAAAGCAGTGTAATTTCTTCATCAATATATTCAAAAATGCGGGGGCAATTCAGGTACATCAGTACTTGTAAAAGAGAAATTATAATTTTGAAGTTTGAAGCAGAAGTGGCAAAGTGACAAACCTCAATGCTTGTTCCTCGGGGCTCAGTCAGCGACACTCAGTGACTCCAGTTTACAGGTTTAAACGAGTTCTCTTTCTAAAGGCCAATCTCTCTTTCTTTAGAGATAAGGGATTGCCTGATCTAACTGGTTTAGTTAGTTATTCTGGGGTTTAAACTGAATAGGCTGAACCAAAATGAGTAACTAGATATGGCTGAGACAATACGTGTTCTGTGAAAGGCCAGCGTTCAGTACAGGGAACATTCTCTAATATGGTGACAACATTTTCTGAAGAGATGTCATAGCCTTACTCATTCCAGTATTTTTGAGGGGTTTCTTAATCTTTCTTTTCTGAAAATGTAGAGATTAAATACAGAGACTGTATAACATAAGGAAAGTATAGCCATTTTTAATTGCATTAATGACCATCAGAAACTCCTTAAGAGTTGCAGGTTAAAATCCTGCTTGAAGCACTGCTGTGGTTGAAACCCATTGAATTCAATGAATAAAATAAGAAATACTTGTCATGAATTACATTTAGGTGAGTTTATAAGTGGTTTCCTGGTAAAAACAAGCATGTAATAACTGTTTAATTAGTGTTTAAATGTTAACATAAAGAGGGTGAAAAGTAAGTAAATAATTTCAAAAATATTTGTTCCCAACCAAAGTTGGAAACATGCTATGATTTAATTAAGAAATTCATAAGGACACAGACATTTCATGCTGGATAAAATCAGGCAATCCAGTATCCTATGTCTAGAAGTGACCCAACCCAGATTCCTTAGAAGGGCCTATAGCAGGCAGAACTTCTGTAGCTCATCTTCATACATGTCTGATCTCACTAGAGACTATGCTTCAGGGCTTAATCAAGTTTGTAACAGTTTGAAATCTCAAGTTTTGTCTGCAGTAGGTTTCTGTAGTAGACTTTGTTTTCAGCATCCCACTTTTCAGTTCTTTCAGATGTCCTTTTGTTGTTATACATACAGAAAACACTGATTTACTTTTGCTCAGACATTTTGGGTTAGTTGTTCTTTTTCTGTATCATGTAGACACTCTGTGTCTTCACTGCTAAAGAGACTAAATCAAGAATATATCCAATATAAACAAACCAAATACAACCTAAAAAAGATAATATAAACTTTGTAATGGTTCTATTAAGGGCTGCTAGGATTGCATGAGGCTTGTTATCTGTTCTAATAGGACATATTATTTAAGACTCTCTAACTCTTAAGAAGTATTTATCTGTAGATAAGAACATTTATAAGAACTGCGGAAAATTCCTTTGGTATTTTCTGTAGGAAGTAGCATAAATGTGCACACATAGAGCTCTGCAAATTATATATTTTCTTGTGTGCTCATCTCTTCCAAATAAGTTTTCCTCTTTTTGTTTCACTCTTCAGTCTCCAGGTGATTTGATATTCCTCAGGTTGTTATTCTACTTAAAACTTATTTATTTATCACAGAATATTCTAGTTGGGAGGGACCCACAAGGATCATTGACTCCAGTTCTTAAGGGAATGGCCTGTACATGGATTGAACCCACAAGCCTGGAATTATTAGCACCGTGCTCTAACCAACTGAATTAATGTCTTCATGTATCAGTTGACTTTCTAAACACCTCACTAGATTTGTTGTGTGAAGCATTGCAAGGAAAATACAAGAGAAAGCAAAAAACTATCAATTTTTGCCACATGCTGATATAAAACATAGCATGAAAATAATTACCTTCCACAAATCTGGAAAAATAAAATGCGGACTCAGATAACCTGGGGTCATTTAGAGTGTCTTTTTCAAAACCAACTGAATTGATGCTTGTTCTCACAAGCTGCACTGAGCTCTATGTTGGGTTGGCATGATTCTAACAGCATGACAGTCGTTTTTCTAGGCAGAAACTAATTAACTCCTCACTGAGACTTAGGGGAACATCTAGTTAATAATCACTGGGACAATTGGTCCTAATTCAAGGAGCTGAATCATTGAATCAGAAAGTCAGAAGAGACCTCATTTTCATCACAGACAGCTCTCGCCTAAGTAGTATTAGCCTGCCATGATCAGATCTGCATTTTTACCAGCTTGGGAAAGGAGCAGTATGCAATGATAGGGAAATTTAATGTACAGCTAGACAGCATTTGATCCAATATGAGCTCATCCAACAACCCACTGCTGCTGAGAGGATACCTAGGCTCATCCCTGATTTTAATATGTTTCCATGCACAGTGCCATCTCTGGCACTAGTGGCCTCATGGTGAGTTACTTCAACCCACTACATCAGCAGTGAAAAAAATTACCTGTGGTACGAGGGTCACATTCTTCCAGCAGTAACAGTCTGTTTCAGCTTCCTTTGAAGGAAGAACATAAAGCCCTTCCCTGAGACCTTCTTCAGCTGCTAATTCCTGCCTCCAGTTTTGGTGTATCACCCTTTTGCACCGTTAAGGCAGGGACTGGCTACCCACTTGGTGCCTTTTTCCACAGTAGGGTAAAGCTGAGTAGTGAAGGCTGAAGGAAAGAAGTAAAGCAGGAGCCCTGATTCAGCACTTTTGAAATGCAGGTTTGTACCCTACATAGTCAAACGATCCCAAAACAGGAGACAAGCTGGGATAGGTAGGGAAGGAGTGAGAGGGAGACTAATATTCATCCTTCTCAGACCTCATCACTCCTCGCGTTTTTGTAAGTTTGTCTCACTCCTCCCACGGGAAGCCAGGTGATCCCTTTTGACCCTTTTACTCTACTTGGCCACCTTTCCATCGCCCCTTTCTTTGCACTTACTCTGTGCAACAGTTACAACCTTGATTCTTTTTTTCCTTTGCAACTGAGGATCCCTCTACCAGCTCATGTATATATTGTTTGGTGAGAGAAACATCCTAAAATTCTACTGGCAACTGTAAATCTACCCTGATTCAGAACCAACCGTCACCGAACAAGTGCTTTGAGCACCATTAAGAAAATATTATTTAAAAAATTAAGGGTTTTTTTCCCCTAATACTTAAATTCTGATTAGGGTTCAATGTGACCTGCTATTTCCCAGTTTCTTCTTGATAATGCACAATATCCACAATAAGAGAAAGAGAATTATTGTCTGTGTAGGCTGTGGTTCTGCTTAAACCTCCAGCCAACTCCAGGAGGAATGATTCAACTGATGTCAGGCAGTATTTTAAGACAGTCTCATTTCTATAGGTTATTTTATTAACAGCACCCATGGATATGTATGTGTACCATACCCCTGCAGCATTTGCCATCAGTCCACATTCATCTCTTCATTTCTTGTTATTTTTCTATCTTTATATCCCATTATTGCTGACTGTACTCTATGAGGTACTGCTTAGCCACTCTATGTTACATATATTTTTCTCAGTCAGATATATGTGTTTACCCTGAAGATGGTTCAAGTGCTTCTGAAAGAACAAAAACAGGCATTGGTCCAAACTTCAACTAGTCTATAAACTAATCATAACTGTAAATATCACACATTTGGTGCAGAGAAGTACATATGACTAATGAGGTTTCAGCCTCTGCTGCAGGCAGTCTTGTAATGAATGTCTTATAATGTTCTCAAGTATGTTGCTACTTCCATCTGCTTTTTCTACATTATTTTATTTTATTTCCTTCCTTTCATTCTAAAATGGCAATGGCTAATGGTCTTGTACCTTGCTGCTCTCACTTGCTTTCATTGTCAGCTCCAGCAGTTTCTGCCTCTCTGTGCTGCTCCCTTTCCACCTGCACAGTTGGTATCTTGACATGGGTAAGTGTAGCAGTCTTTCAGAGCTGCAGACTGTTTCTCGTCTCCAAACTTTGAAGCACCTCCTTCATCAAAGTGCAGATGTGATGGCAAACCTGGAAACACTGGAAACCAGAGCCCCCTGGAGACAGAGCTCTTTGGCTTTTAGAAACCTGATGGCACTCAGTTAGAAGAAGCTGTAAGGGATGATAACCAAGGAGTACCTTGAGCAGAAGACAATTTATCTCCACTGTGTTTGGAGAGAAGACAAAGAGCATATAGCCTTGTCTCAACAGGAGATATATACTCAACAGGAGATGATGATACTCTTGCTCACCTCAGCTGAAATAAACTGCAGTTAAGCTTGTCTAGACTGAGTAATTAAAAACATAGTGAGACAAATTATTTATCCTTTAAGTTGTCATCAAATCAGGAAATGTTTACACATAAAAGACCCCTTGATGGGCTCTTCTGCATAGATTTGTACGTTTTTTCATCTCTCCTTCAGTAACTGCTGAAGTACATCAATCATTTTGGAGTGGAAACAGGAGATGGCTAGACCATATTTCCCTGAGGATCAAAGCCAGACTGTTGGATTTAGAGCAGTCAGGTTGCTCTTACCGGGCTGAGAGCTGGAGCTGTAACTATCAGCTGACCTTTGCAGTGTATCAAAGCATGTATCTCTAAGCATGGTATAAGTAGCTATGAAATAATCCCTAATATTTTTACAACTGTCGTGAGGAAAGTCAGAGTTGCTATGGTTAGCTGTTATGCTTCTGCTAGATTCCTAGTGTTTCACCTGCCTGTATTCCGTGCCTGTGGTGTGTTGGCTGCATAATCATTGCAGTTTTAGAGAGTCCATATTTGTAACCATTTAAAGTGTGTAGTGAAGACTATTCAGGAGTCCTCAAAGGAAAGTTTAAGACTGTGCAGATGGGCAATTGTCAGTAAAAAAAGGTGAAGGTTTCTTTTTAACTACTTTAAATCACACTGTGTAATTGCAGAAATAGACTATAAAACATTATCGGTGTATTTATCCCCACCCTTTCACTTCTGATTCAGTTGTTTTGCTTCCTACCAAAGACACTTCAGTTCTGTGTGTCCATTAAATACAGTGGCAACTCTGGAAGAAATGTGTAAAGGAAATATATTTATGTAGCATTGAAAAGTCCAAAATTATGAAAAATAAAATTCCAAAATTTTTGTAAGGATACATCTTGTTTTTGTTTTTCTTTTGAGTTCTGGGCCATTGGATGTACTCTGCTTGTGCTCTGTAAAGGACTACACTTTGTTTTACTTAACAAAATGGCAAGAAAAGGAATGAACACAGTAGTTGTACCAAGGTAGTGTTTAGTGCCAGAGAGGTACAGCTTGGATTCCAAAGCAGTTTCAGTCTAGGGGAACCTAGTGGATGTCTCTGCAAAGTGCTGCCCTGCACAGTGTTGTATCTGGAATTTATAGTCTGTGTTGTATCTGGAATTTATATGGTTCACTGAAATGGAAGAGCAAAAAACTGAATCACCTGCTTTGGTAGACTAGCTTGAGCTAATATTTGTCAGCCAGTTTGCAAGGCAACTGTAAGAGACAGAGGGAACATTTCATTGATTTGGAAATAGGTTAGATTTAACAGAATGAGAACATTGTACTCCATCCTCTAGTAACTGATTATTCCTAGGAAAATTGAGGCTTCCAGATGGAGATCCTGTATTTTTGAAGGGAACCAAAGGGAAGTGCTGAGAAACCAATTCTGAGGAAAGAGATTCCTTTCCTATCACAGGAACTGTTGCTTTTTTATATCTGTTATTGGCTGACGGTTGTCTTTGTCTTTTGTATGTTTTTATAGTTTTTGCTCATAGTCTGGATGAACTGGAAGTCTTCATCTTTTGCGTGTTTTGCTGACTTCCACTGAACTTCAGATATTTTTGACATGCTTAGCTAAACCCAAAGTCCAACCTGCACGTGGGCTGGATATGGGAATCCAGGTTCTTCTGAAAAATCAAACAGACTCTTGAGTAATATTTAAAATTCTCTTTAGAAATTTTCCTTTGTCTGAGTTTCTGAATATGTGTATGTGCTTACCTCTAGTATATTTTTCATGATAGCAGAAAACTATGTGAGGACAGATCAGCAGGATGACTGCTACAGTGGAGAGTAACTCCAGTGGGGAAAAGGCAGTTCTTCAGATAGCTTCTCAGGCACTGGCATAATGGTGTCCTCAGGTAGAATTAAAAGAGTAGTTCCATCTCCTCATTGAACTCCCCATGAAAGGGGAAGAATCAATCACTGCCTGAGGAATCAGGAGTTACTTCAGCAACTCAAGGCTGTTGGTGACAGACATCATTCTGGATTCTAGTGGCTGCAGGAGCAATTGGGACTCTGAAGGAACCTGAGGCATTTCCCAAGTCCAAACTGTAACAAGACTGCTGGCCTGCAGAGCAGGAACTCCTTTAGTGAACAGGGAAATAATGCCTTCTGGCCAAACAAGTTATCAGTTTTATACACATCTCAGTCTGACCTCAGCAAATCTTGCATTTCCTGATAGTCTCTAGGTGAACAGCTAGAAACTGAGTGCTCTTATACATCATGTTTGCTGAGATAGCTTTAATCAACAATCCAGCTGGAGAAAACAGCTCTTCCGGGCCTTTTAAAGCTGGTCCATAATCAGCTGTAATGAGCTTTATTATGTCCATGGAGCTCACCAGTGAATACTGATTGTGAGAGAGACATAAAACTGGGATTTAAAGGCCAGTAGAAATCTGGAATCTTGTATATGGTAGATTGAACAGTACTTATGAAAAATATCATGTTCAGTACGTGATCACTGAACTGTGATCTCAGTATGAAGGCTGAGAACCTAATAATATGTGGTTCTGTTTTATTTTCCTGTCCTACATCCCAATGAAGAATAAAATTTCTCCAGATACCTCCTTACACACTGCAAAAAAGTAAAAAATTATGATCAGCTTTTGCTCTGTTCAGCTGGAAGTTTACTGCTGTGCAGGCTTAACAGAAGTCATTGAAAGAAGCTCATCTCCCTCTTTCATGTCAGTGGTGACTTCTTTTCAGCAGCAGGATTCTATATGGGACCAGAATATTGTCAGGAGCAGTTACTACTTGTTGGATGTGAACTTAATGGATGAGCAGCACGGAGTTTATTTGCCAGAAATATCAAATGCTAACGAACAGCTTGCTGCAGTCTTGGCCTTGGCTTCCATCATTAACCTGATTAGATAGAAATATCTGCAATGTTCTTGGATGTTCTTTCACTAGTATTAGAAGGTCATTAAACAATAGGCATATATTTTGCAAGCTCCACTGGGATTTCTTTTCATTTCAAACAGGTAGAGAAGGATTTCATGTTTCATTTTGAAATGCAAATTTTTTATATGAGTTGGCAGATTCTCAACTGCAAGCAGGCAGAGCCTGAATTGACTGGATTGTATTGCTAACATTTTTGTTGCTTTCAGTTTAATTGTGAAATCTGAAGCTAAAAATCATCAGTCCAACCAACCCTACAAGTATGACCTTCACCCTTTAAAGATCACTTGAACATCATCTTTTTTTTTTTTTTTCCCAGATATTTGTTTCAAAATTATTTTGATCGTAAGGGAAAATAATATTAATTCCATCAAATACATGCTTTTCTGGTGTTTGTTACTCACATAAACAACTGTATTATAATAGTAGTTTAATTGACCACCATTGCAAGAAGCTCAAAACTCACAATGGAAGTATGAGTAGGTGAACTGGGAGAAGATAGAAAGTGCTTGGAGACAGTTTATAGCAGGAATTAGTAGAGCTCTATGATATGTGATGTTATTTTATAGATGTTAGCAATGTGTAAAATCTTTGTTTATTCCTTTGAACACAGTTATCTGAGTCTGGTTTATTTGACTCTGATATATCCATGAGTAGACCCAGCAAGTTCAGAAGGAAGTGTTACAAGTTCATAATTCTGAGTTACAGTGTTCATAAAGAGATGAGTTTTTAAGTTCTGTGCAGGCATTTCTCACCTCCTGTTCATAACATGTTTTATCTGGGTGTTTTATGTCTTTGCCCCAATGCCAACGTTGTATGAGTGTTTCTCACAAATGAAAACATGCCATTGTACAAATCCTAAATTTGGCATTTGCATTGCTGTAACTGCTCATGTCCTATTATCAAATCTCATCATTTTTGTTATGTTTTGGCCTTAGTCTCCTTAATATTTTTGGGAATGAGAGATGACTTTTTATCTCATCTTGGATTTTCTGACAAAAAGTTCTGTTAACTAAAGCTTTTCCAGCAGACTCCTCTGTGGTCCTGGATGGATGCAGCTGTGGGGTGGGTGGTGCTGAATTTGTCCTGTAAAAATTCAAATACTAGCAAAAGGTGTAAACTTAGGAGTGGGGAAGGTACAGGTCCAGATTGTGAGTGACCCTTGCAGCAAATCACTTCGTGTGTGTCCTATAAGTTCTGTTCAGAGTATGTTTTGCTTACAGAAGCAGTGCTTCTCACCACTGATAGAGCTGCCACTTACAAGGGTGGAGCAGCCCCTCCCATTGCAAAGCTTAGGGAGAAGGGACAGATAGAGTTCACCATTTTTTTGTGGTATGTGACTAATGAGGATGTGCATAGGAGCCTCAGACTTTTAAATAAGCTTATCTTTTCCTTTTTTAAAAAAAGAGAAATCTAAGTTTGTCTAGTTCATGGTGTTAATTCCTCCTCCTCAGTATACAGGCAGCAGGAGGCTACTGGTAGTGCAGAGAAGTATGGACAAATGCACATGCTTAAAAAAAACTTTTTCCCAGGAAACCCACTTTTACTACATAAACATTCTTATTAACTATTTTGCTGCCTTCATTTTTGGAAATTGAGCTATGAAGCCTAAACCACAATCCCAAGCTGACTCCAAGCTGACAACACCGTGGTAGTGACAAAACCTTCACTTCCCACTTGACAGTATCTGATGTTTTTGTGTGGCTGTTAGTACAAAATACTGCAGTGTGCTGCATATTAAAAATAGAGAGTAAATAAAATAGCTGTTGATATGGAGTTGAGTAATGTGAAAGGTTTTGAAGAGATTATTATTAAATGGCATAAGAAATTCTAAGTGACCTGTACTATTTTCATATTTAATTCAGTGAAAGAATTAATTATTTAGCAGTTGAGGATGCTGTTTATTTTCCACTTCATTGCACTGGCAAATCACAGAATCCAGTGCTCTACTCCAAATGAACAGGGCCACTTAGTCATCTAAATACATATGTAATGCAGTCAGCTTACTGAGTTAGATCTGGGCAATTAATGGATCAAATGTGTTTTGAGACAAATTTGATGACCTCGTTCCCACAGGATATTTGCACCAGCATTTATCTTGAATCCATTGAGGCTGTAAATGGACAGAGAATTTCTCAGACTGTCACTGACCCATGACTGTGGCTCATGTTAAGTGAAGTTGAGAGCGTGGCTGCTTGCTCCAGTCCAAGACTCCCTCCTGCCTGGCTGCTCCTCCATGGAGCTCAGCTTGGGGACCTGGAGCCTTTATCCAGGCTAAGGGACACAGCTGCCACTTTCCTGTGTGCCAGTTCAACCAGCAGGGAAGCTGAGCATGGATGCCAGAGGATCCAGGGCCAGGCACAGAGTGTGACGTGGACAAGGTGGGACATTCTACATCACCTGTATGTAGGACTCACACAAAACATAAACACACACAGACACGTGTCCTTCCCCCTTTTCAGCTGGCCAAGACAGAAGATCAATAGAGAAAGCACAAACACAGCCACAAACACACACGATGCTCTCTGGGTTCACAAGAACAGGAACATTCATGGATCCCTTGGGTATCAAGGCTTTCTGTCTTTTTCGTTGCATTTTAGGATATACAGTAACACTGAGTTTGTGCATCAGTTGTATCAAGGCACGGAATCATCACAACAAATCACAGTATCTTAAGATTGCAGAAAGAAAGAGCTTCTACTGGGGATTGTTTGAATGCAGGGCTCAGATGGCAGCTACAGAGGCCCTTCCTCTCGGGGAGTTGGTGCCAGAGGGAGGTTGTTGGTAGCTCGTAGACAAGGAGAGGTGCTGCAGCATTTCACAGCTAATGAATAACCAACATATGAAACTAAATCAAAATGTGAAGTGGGGGCCAAAAGCATAACCTAAATAATTCCTGGGACTTGATATACTTGTGAAAAAATAAAAATATTGCTAATTTGGGTTTTAACTTTTCGAGATTTGTTGTGTTCCCCACTAGTCCACACTCACCCCTCACACCCAGCTAGAGCTTTGGGGTTTTAAAGATAAATAGTTTCAATGAACATTTAAATAAATTCTTCTGAATAAATCAACCCTCCGATATCTTCTTTAGGTTCTTGAGTATAGTACTCAACCTGAATGTCATACTTCGAATTTCTGTTAAGATACCTGAAAATAAATGTATGGCTGGCTATGAATAAAATAAAACACATCCATCAATTTGTAAAAAAATATAATCCAGTGCAGAATGATACCGAGTAAACAAAAAAAAAAATTCCAAGCTTATTGTGTTATGAATGACAAAAGGGACTCTGAGAACTCTGTCTTCTGCTCCTTGCGCATGTCTGTGGTGCAGATCCTGCATGTCTCTGCTGACAGCACAGCTCAAAATTCTTCAGTACAGGAAAGAATACTTGTAAGACTGCAAAGCTCAGATTTCAAATTTACTGAAATTTGGGGGTGTAAAAATTGCTTCTTCAGAATGAGGAGCCCAGGACTTTGTGTGCTCTGCCAACATTGCTGACATGCTCTCCATCTGCTCTGTTTCTTGGTTTCTGTATCTCTAAAATGCAGTAATATTGTTTGAGAGGAGTAGGAAGCACAACACCCTTACATTTTTTGAAATCCTTTTTTTAGAGTTTTTACATCTTTGGATTAAATTTGACTAGAAAGCTGAACTGTTTATTGACTACTAAGGTGGCAGGGTCTCTGTTCTTGTAGGGACTGAACCAATACCTACCATTAAGAGTTTTATTAACTTACTCAAGTGGGTTATGGTCCCTCATATGGGCAAGATCTGGATGCTACCTGGACAAATAAAAATCTATACTCTTCCATCAAACTCCCATATTTTTAAAAAAGATATGTAAGAAGATACAGCAGAGGAATTTGCCACTGACTGGGCATCCTAGGGACCGGAACAGAGGTAAAGAGAAGTAACTGATTAATCTTGAATATTTACCCATGGGAACCTCAGAGTCCCGAAAAACGACGCAATAAATTTAACAATTCTTGATATCCAGCCCTAAAACTTTAGTTTCTTAAATACAGATAATTATTTTTAATCAAAATTAGAAATTTACATATAGTTACTTAGAATTTTTGTGGTTTCTTAATGTAAGTTCTTTTTCATGTTGATTCATGAATGTGGATTTGAAATACAAGCCCCAGTGTTTAAAGTTTGAAAACATTGGTCTTCAGCTATAATTTACAGGACATTTCTGTTGTGTGCTAGGAATTTTTTCTAGCCTAAGAGATGGGTTTGCTAACTTTAATGTTGTAAACATACTATCTTTGAGTACCTTGTAATTATTGATTGACTTATTTATGCAAGTAATAGAGTGGCAGTGCTTTAAAGGCATTCAGGAAAAATTGTGGTCTTGTTCTTGAAATGTATCTTCCCCATACCACCATCTCTGTGGAGTGTCTTTCCTTACATACGTTGTACAGGTAACTGAAAACAACAGCAATAAAAGGGTCTTTGAATGCTCCTGCAGTGGTTTGTCTTGCAAACTTTCTTCATGTAATTTGTGGATTGGCTCAATGGACTGAGCATCCCTGCTTCTGTGGTTAAACTAATAAATTGCAAAATACATTTGCTTTAAACCTCTTACCTTTTGCATGAATGAGAAAAACTGAGGAAAATAGTCTCAAACTTCTGAGATTTCCTTCCTTCTCCTTTCTTTTTTCTAACATCTCTAATGTTTAATTAAGGTTTTGATGGCAGTAGATGGAATTAACATCTAGTGGTAATTACTTTGTGTGATCATAATAATTTCAAGATGTATAGAAGTTTATTTCTGTGTCTGTTTAATTTACTGCTCCGTAAATTATCCTAAAATGCATTGCTTTAGAAAGGAGCTTTACTGAATGAATTCCACTCTCTTTTATTCTCTCTTTCTGATTACAATACACCTTCTTGCTCTATCTATGTCTGTTATAGTAAAATCAGACTTAAGTAACAAAGACAGTTCAACAGTGTTTTAAGTGTGAGCATAGGGATGAAACAATTTATAGAAGATGAATGTTTATTGTCAGTCTGTACAGAGAGTTACATGATGTAAAGTTTGCATTTGCTCAGATGATAATACCTGGCTACAGGTGACCTTTCAGCATCTTCCCCATTCCTATTAAGCCTCTGATGTTGATTAAAATAAAGTGACTATTTGATAAAACTCAGCAAAATACCTCAGGGCTACTCACTTCTAAAAAAACAAACTGAACCTATCAGATAAAGCTGTCAGGGCTTGGGCTTTATCTAACGCTGCACACTCTTTTATAAATTGATTCACTTTTCTGCCAGCCCAACATGTCCATGAAATAGCTTGGCTGCAGCTACAAGTACAATTATTATTCCGCCTGAGGTGATTTGTGTGGTCTTAGAGCCCAGCACACATCCATTTATACTCAGAGAGATGGTAGATAAGGTAGACACCAGCCTGCACTCCAGGCAGGCAGTGACTGGCAGCTCTGCCATGATGTGATGGTGGCAGACCAGCCTCACTTCCCAAAGAGAATTGATATCAGTCTCCAGGAGCTGGTCAGGGCCACAGCCATGGCCACAGAGCCAGGCTCAGGGAACAGTCCTACAGGACAAGGGATAGCCCTGATACCTTGTCCTGTGCCAATCCTAACCCAGAGGAGTCTGTCTGGTCACTGACTGCAGGGAAGATCACTCATGCTTATGGGTACCTTCAGACCCTTAAAAAATAAGGACATTTACCTATTTTCTTATATATATCAGAAATACATGTAGTTATGTGCATATGTGTTAAGATGACTTTGTAATTGCATTGTTGCAATTTTATATAAATCAAAGAAGGTAATTTTGTTGCAGGACACTTGTTTTATCTTTTCTTTTTGTTTTTCTCCCCAAGAGTTAATGTTTAAGCTCATTACTTTCTTGGAATGGGAAAAACGTTAAATTTTAGATGGACACTACCTTCCCATTAACAGATATGTGTAACAGAAGTGTGTTACTTAGAGCACATAACTTCTTGATATCTGTGCTGTGGATCTTGTATTTTCATTTCTTCCCCATGTAGCCTGAATAGACTTGTTTACTGATGTACAGTGGAATGCAGCATATGCCTTTATCTACTTAGCTCAGCAAAATCCAGCAAAGATTAAACATAGAATAATCTTAAAATGTAATGGCTGGATATAAAAATAATTTGCTATATAACTACAAAATCAGATATTAAATGCAGGTATAGCTCTAGTATTTGAAACTATTTCATTTTGTTTAAATAATCAATATTTCATATGTTTTTTTCTCTGTTTTATTTTCAATTACAATTTTTAAAAATGTTGTTTGAGTTTTTTTTCCATCATAGGGAGTAAACTCAGCTTCCCTACTTTCTGCCCCTGGGGCCTGGTTGGGGGGGGAAAGTAATTGCTTTTAAAAAGCTTCTTGTCTAACTGGAGTTTTAACTCAAGTTAGCATGAAAGGGCAAAATAAAGAGTTCTTAGGGTTGGTAAGAAAGAAAGAAAGAAAAAAAGAAAGAAAGAAGGAAAGAATATGTCTCTGGTCCACTTGGGGACACTGACACGTGTTCACTGCCAGTGGAAGGACAGCTGGATGAGTCACTGGAGTGAGACTGCATCTCTTCAAAGGAGAGCACTGAAAGTTGTTTTTGTTTCATTCTGCTGCAAAAAGATCCCACAGATAGTGCTATTAGTAACATTCTTAAAATAGGGACTTAAAGGTTTAATTAATTTGATTAAAGAAAAGAAAACAAATACGGCAGAGTTCAGAGACCAGCAGTCCCCACTGATGTCATGGAAAATGTGTTGACTAAGCACTCTTTAAAAGTAAGTCACGCATTGGAAAGCAGTTCATGTAATGCTGAGAGCAAAGAAAATAAATATGCAGGCATTGGAAAATAAAGACAATTGTCTAATAGGATGTGGCAACAGGAGAAAATTTCTGTCTCCACAGAACCCCTGCCTGCATTCACAGCCGTGCTCCCAACCATCAGCATCAGTGGTCAGATGAAAAAATGTTTGTATATCATTTGCATTTCTTTTTTTTTTTGCAGTTTCTGTACTGAGCAGAAAGACATGGTTTCAATCTATAGGAAGGCACAATATTGCTGAGCTGTACCGTCTGTGGATATGTAGATGGAGACTGCTCAGCTTTCTTAGAGAGGATTATTGAAGGATGTGCCTAAAGTAATAAAAAATATATGTGTAAAAAGTACAGAGTAGTATCTACAGACTTTTGTTAGGAATGTTCTTATATACTGTGTTGAATTGTGGCCCAAGAGTTGGTTTTTTTCCCATATTAACTATGCTACCTTGTGATGAGTGACTGAGCTTGCAAATTAAGATGTTTCATAAGCTTTTGATCATTGTAAAAATATGTGAAGCTTCTTTGAAGTTCCTATATTAGCTTACCATGCTGCAGACCTCTGGGAAAGGATATGACTAAATCATAGGTAGTTTAATGCTTTGTCTGGCCTTCAGGCTTCCAGTTAATGGTTTGGAGTGTAACTAAATGTGTACAGTAAACCAAATAGACTTGGTTTGTTTTTATTTTGTTTTTCACGATTGGCACATCTCAATGCTATTTAAAGTGTGAAAAGAACTCTACTTAAAGAAACTGCAAAGTGGCAGAACAGAGCTTTCCCTAGAGAGAGAATGTGCAATATCAAACATACAAACTGTAGGGTCCACTGAGTAGGAAAGGGTACAAGGAAAATTCATTTTGAAGAAGTAATGATCAATATTTCCTTCAATAAATGCTGGCAAAAAGTAGCATCAAGAAGAAAGATGCTGTAACATTAAAAGAAACAAGATTTACTGTATTACTTATGGCATAGAAAAGGACTGAGGTATTTTTTTTAAATGATTGGTGGAGTAAACTCAGGGCTTTGAAAGATATGGCTGTACCAGCATCTTAATATAAGATACAGATGAATGTTAGTCTTACAATTTATCTTAGTTCAGTTGCTCCAGAGTACAAAATAGATATACTGGTAATTAAATTAAGCTTGTTGTTTCTTTCTTTCTTTCAGTATTTGTTAGGTAGACACCATTTTTTATGACTTAGCAATAACAAGCATTGATTTGTGTGCCTTGTAATCTATTTGTTCTTACACGCATCTCGCCCACACCCACCCACGCTCTCTGCTTCAAGTAATCACAGTGCTACAGTGCTGGAGGGGTAACACAATTAATTTTTAGCATGTAATCACTGTGAGAAGGTCATAATCCCTCACTTTTAGCCAGCTGTTGTCACAATTTCACACTGACAATTCTGGCACAATGAATGAAATATATAAAAATTGGCCTCAACAAGAAATACTCCTCATTAAGTTACTCTATTATATAATATAGAGAGGCTGATTTATGCCCTATACCATATATAAAGTTGTAGTTGATTCACTTTGGACAAAAATGTTAAATGAACTAATTAAAGAATAAGTCCTAACCAGATGGGTTTGTTGCTGCATCAGTAAATACAGGCCAGTAATAAATGATCTGCAGATTCAGTTTTTAAACTATCCGTGGATAATTCTAATTAAATTGCCCTGCTAAAAGTACACCAAAATACCATATTAAATGCAAAGTATCTGATCCAGAAGAACTGCTGAAGTGTGTTGCAGCACATTAGTTCCATTATGTAAATGGGAGCCCCCAGGGTCCTTCAGAGGGCTAAAACCCCCTGCCAGAGGTAGGTGTGTGTCAGAATACAAAACCATGATGTGTATTTTTCTAAAAGTGCCAAACTAGGCTTTAGCAAACAGAGCTTGAAATTTAGTTCTGTATAGAGCGATGAGAGAGGAAAAAAATAAATTATGGAGAGTTTGTGATGACTCTTTCAAAGTGATGTTAATTTTGAGGTAGTTGTCTGAACAGACAAATGAAAAGTCTGACACATTGACATTCTCCTCAGCTGGCAGTTTTGGTACAGGAGATTGAATCTTGGGTGGAAAAATGAGGGTTTGGGTACACAGAGCTTTCCAGCTGCAGCAACACTCAGTGGAGCCCCTCCTGCCACAGGCCACATGAAGAAGTTCTGAGACCACTTTAGAACTGAGTATTTCTGACATGTTTATTTAGGACTATTAAAATCTGTTTAAAATACATAATTCTTTGGAAGAAGAATTGAGGAAATCACCACCTCTCACTTTTGATCTGCTCTTAACTACAAATTCTTACTAGCAATTCTGACACAAGAAATTAATTATACAAAAATCATCCTACTTCATATATTAGAAGCAGGTGTTTGTTTCATTAAGTCCATTTCACCAGCTTTTTCACTTGACCACATTTCAAGATTTGGCCAAAAGAGAATTGCTTTCTCATTTTCTCTTCCCCCATCTCTGTCCCCTGTTTTTTTTTGCTCTTTTCTCTCCTCACTCACTTTCTCTTGCTGTGAGTGACACATGATGTCACTCACTTGTTTTTTTGCTCTCACATGCTCTTGCTCTTTCTCTTCCTCCTACTTATTTTCACCTCCTTCTCTCTCTCCCCTTTCCTTCTCCTATCTCACTTTTTCTGAATTTCCTAATGTGAAATTTTTATTGTATCACATGAAAATGAGATGCAAATTATAATTCTGTAGTAGGTTCTAGAAGGATCAAAACCCATTGAATATCTGTATAAAATTCTGTATCAGTCCTCAATCTCTGAAATTAATAAAATGTCATTGTAATTGCAAAAAATTTGTGAGACCACCTTAATACTGGAGGAAAAGTGAATTTCAGAGGACTTGGAAGATCAGACTCACTATTTACAAGATGTCCTTTATTTAGACAGCCCAAATAATTGGAATATTACATAGTCCTACTTAGATATCACAATTATTTATATGTCTATCCATTGATGCAAGGAAAGGTTTCATGAGTTGAAAAGTGTTTGGAGTTCCTGTCAGCTATACCAGGAAGGTCCTTTTCAGTGACTGAGTCTAAAAGTGACTGAATCAGAAATTTGGGCATTTTCCTGCAAGTACAACACCGTTTTTTGGGGGTTTGTCGCTGTTCTTTCTTCCAAGGAGAACAAAACACATCCTTAAGGCACTGACACAGTATAGTTAATTTTGGGTGAAGAAAATATTTTTCAGTTAACCGTACAATGTTAGATTCTAACCAAACCATGTCTGTTTTTTCAGACGGCAACTTTTACTTACTGCCTTTGTGACACTGAGAAGTGAAAGTTCACTAAAGTGAAGTATTTACCAGAGATGTTTGCAGCATTTAATCAATAGATGCTCCAATCTTGGCAAACTGTAAGGAAGAGAACACTGCCATAGGTGCCTTTTAATCCTGTAAACCCATACAATGTCTGCCTCACTGATGTGGCAATTTAATTAGCAGAACACTGATTACGAGAACTGTGGGATCTTCACAGCCTCATCTTACAAACAAGCTCCCTTTTCCAAAACAACGAAAAAAAGCTCTTTGAATTGTCCTTATGGAAAAACCTCCTCCTAAGTCCCACAGACTTATGTTTCCCTCTCCTACCTGCCTGATTCCCTTATAACTCCTCAGACATAAAGAAATCCTCAGTGTTCCTTCTCTCTCTTCTGATTTTGCGTATCTTTCCTTCATTTCACTGGCCTCTGTGTGTCTAGGAAGCCATTTAAAGGATCTTGTTCATGACTGTACATCCTGAACGTGGCCATATAAATATCCAGTACAGGAAAAGAAGATTTTAAAAAAAGCTGTTCTGTTTGTTTGGTTTTCTTAGGCAGGATTTCCTCCTACATCATGCTTCTGATTAGGCTTTAGATTTGAGAAGCATATGAAGTGCTTTCTTATTTAACCTTGTTTAGGAAAACATCTCAGCACACTTAGCCTTATTCTTTTCAATATGTAACCATCCTTCTGAATTTAGACAAAGCCAGTGGCATTTTAGAGAGTTTATATGATGTAAATAGAATATAAATATTTTTATGATGCTGAGCTTAGCAGTGTTGAACTCTGGACAAAACCTGGGGACTTCCTATAGCTCTGCAGGTGGCTCTCAAGAGTTTGCAGAGCTGCCAATGACCATAGTGGCAGAGGGATGAGAGATCCAAAGCAGAGGTGTGTTGAAATAGAGAAAGAGGAGGAGATTTTACACACAGTGGTTCTTTTCTTTCAGTTTGCTGCCTGTCAAGGCTTGGATTTTTTTCATATCCATGAACTTGATATTTCAGGAGCAGTGGTACATCTTTACTATATTTAGTTGATGTCTGGGACTTTTTCAGCCTTTCAGCACCAAGTGAAGCCTATACAGGTACTCAGTGATCTACTTTGATATTGAAAGTGATTTTTTTTTAAATTGTTTTCCCTAAACTGTAGTAAAAAATGTGTTATCTCCTTCATTCCCTTGATGCATTTTAAATTTAAACCTGAGACCGTAGTTTGCATCTGACAGTCTTAGGTATGAAGCAAAATCTATTTGAAACTGAAATTCAAATGAATCACTGGGGCAGGAAATACTTATGAATATTTTGAGGGGAAAAAAGAGCGTTGTCAGATTTAACATCTGTCATGTCACTTCTTTGAAAGAGATGCACATCCCAGCTTGTGATTTTGAGAGGATCCTGGAGGGTTAATTGTAAAATGTGGATATTTGTTAAAGCAATTTCCTTGCTTACAAATAGGGAAAAGATATAAATCCTTCAAGGGATCAGAAAATCTTGAGAATTATCTTTTCTCTTTCTTTTTCATTTTAGACAGTGAGTCTCTTTATGTAAAAAATAAGATCCATAACATATGTAAAGGTGAAATGGTGACTGTTTTGGGAGGATATTATCTGACTAGGCACAGAACAGAAATTCAGTGAGGTGTAGGTAAGGTTTCTAATTTTAGAGTCTGATTTTGCAAATGCTTCATATATACATAACTCTACTCACAACCAGAGAGGAAGGAAGCATAAAGTTTAAGCACATGCACATGTTCCTGCAAGACCTTTTGTGCAATTTCTGAATAGAATTTTTCCACAAGTCCTGAGATAAATTCTATTTTTTTTTTTTTTCTTTTTGGTCTGAGTTTGCAGAAAATTTATTTTTTTCCCTTATTATATGTTAAACACAACTTCATAAGAACAGTTATCTCTTTCAGGGGATTTTTAAAGTGCATTTAAATCTTAGTCTTTTCTCTTGTTGGTAGACTTTATTTATTTATTTATAAGAACTGTCAGCTCTCAAGTCATTGTGCCTGAATATTATCTTCCAGAGACCTATATGGCTTTCACTGGGCTTTTACTTATAGTGACTCATTTCTCTATGGATTTTTCCCTTTTCTGTGCTGAATAGTTTCACTGTACTAGGGCTCTGTTATTTGTGATGTAGTATAAACACGCTACTTGTATCTGTGTTTTGTAACAATATGTTTGAAAACAAAGAAAAATACTCTTCTAGAAGTGGGAGGGCAATAGATTACTTGAAAAAAAATCATGCAGCTGTTTTCAACAATTGGATATCTTACAAGGTTTGTGCCTTACAAAACTATTTCTGAAAATCAGGGAAATGGGATTTCTCTTTAGAAACCATAAAAAGTATCAAGAGCAACCACCTCTCAGGTGTACCCAAGCAATGAGTAAATCAGGCTGGTAGCTGGAACAATTCACTTAAACATGCTTAGTATTATGTCATGGTGATTTTAGGTTAGGGCTTATTCAACCATGGCTGAAAATCAGAAAGTAAGAGATCTGACCAAAATTTTCATTTTATCACAAATTAATCCTAATAATATTTTATATTAGAAAGATTTTCTCTTAACAGAAACCCCAAATATTTGCAAGGTATTGAAATCTACCAATGTTTCTTTTCTGAGGAGTATTGGGGGAAAATATGGTCTCCAAAGTCTTAAATACTTTCTAATCCTATTACCCCAACTGAATTTGAATATATCTCACATATATAATTTTAGTTCATGACATCATTGTGGGAAAATGATAAAGATACTTTATTACTTCCAGCTATAGGTTTTAATCTCTGACTCATAAAATAACAGAACAGGAGGAATGAATGGCAATGATGTGTACTTGATTACATGGTTATATGTACATATTCATCTTCAGAAACAATGTAATCCCTCTGGGTTTGGGTTTTTTTGACAGAATTAAATTTAAGTGAAATAAATTCTCAAACCAAAATGCATGTGTCTAGTAAAAATTTATTTATTTAAGTACTGTTTTAGTTGATTGGTGTCACAAGGACTTATGGATTTTTTTTTTCTGAATTTTTAACTGAAAATAATTTGGTTTTACTGTATTTACAGAAAAGTATTTCTATTGTTTTACTTACAAGTTTATTTTCTGGCATTTTAAGACTTAAAGGAGAATAAGGTATAATATAGGAAGCCTAACTGACTAGCCTGCTGATAGCACTATTTAATCAGAGGTATGAAAAATTTACATCAGTACAGTCTCTTTGCTGTGTTTTAAATGTATACCTCCATTTGTTCTGTGACTTCTTCTGATCAGCTACGAATCACTGTCTTGTTTTATTTGAATAAGGCTCATTACTAAATAAATCTTTAGTCCTTGGCTGGGAAACTGCCTGAAAAGTACAAGGGAAGAAGTTTTCAGTTCAAAATGTCAATTCAAAATGTCTCTTTGAGTTAATGTAATTTTTTTTTTACCTCTTAAACCAGGTTAAATCAATGGGAAAGTAATCTTCTTTATCATTTCAGAAATGTAATTCTAAATTTGTCTGAAGGCCGTAGACAAGACGGCTGTGGAGGATGGTCATGTGTCTCATTCGGGGCCATCTAAAAGTGAGTTCCATGCACTGTCCCCCTCTGCAGTAGGGCAGAAAGGAGTGACTAGACCAGCAAAGGGTTATTATAGATACACTCTCTTACATGAATATTATTGCTGTAAACTGGATGTGTGGTTCATTTTATTTCAGTATCTTACTGTCTTCTTAGCGAGGTCTCTCCAGAAACAGAATAGGCTGAAGGAAAAAAAAAGGTGTTTTTTCATTTCTTGTTTTGTTTGTTTGTTTAGTTTATACTTGTATCTCTATACTGTATATAAATATGTGCCAGTAGTGTCATTCATCATAGGGCAGTTTCATTTTTATTTATTTATTTTTTTAAATACCATAAGTGTTTAACATCACATTTATGTTTTAAAATTAAGATGACAGTTATTGCCCCTTAGGATTTTTAGTGGCAGATTTCTGTAGTAGCTGCTCTATGTGTTTCCCATGCAAAATAGAAGGAAACATTTGGACACTGAAAGTCACGAAACCTCTTGTATTTATTGTCACGGTTCAAATGTCAAGAAAAAATGGTGATGTTTTGTCATTTTGGGAGCATGTAAATTCAGGTATTGTGGAAAAATAACTTAAAAATAAGCAAGTTGATGGCACTTGAAGACAAGCCAAACTTGTGTTGGAAGACTAACAAAATGCAGAGCATTTGGGGACAGAGATTTAACACTTATTTATATAACATTTGTAAGTCAGGTCCTATTACAAAAGACACTGTATAAATGTGTAACAAGAAACATGGTCTGTCCTGACTGATTTATGATTTAAATAAAGGAGATTTCCTGGGTGTGGAAAATAAATAATTTACTCAGGATCTTGCACAAAGTGTCACAGCCATGGCAGCAAAGTTGTATTCAGGACTATTCAGACAGTACCTACAAGTACCAGCAGGGCTTTTGAGGCTTCCTCTTGATTAGTTTTGTGTGAAAAATCTAAAAAGCTATACAGTAATTTACTAATAAATGTGAGAGGGGGTCCAAGGTAACGGGTAGGATGGATGCATATGAGATCTGTCTGTTGAATGTATGGCTATAGATGGCCAAAGTTTGTCTAATTCCTTTTAGATCTGCCCTCTGAGGCTTTGCCCACTGTAACACAAACAGCTGGAGAGGAGGGAAATGACCAGCACATGCTAATCTGCACATATGCAATTAGATTTGGAAAATTTGTCTGGATTGGTAGATTGGGCTGGACACTCACAGTAGCTGGAGAAGCTCAGTTCTGGGAAGGAATCAAAAACTTTAGATCAGTGATGGAAACTTAGGAAAGGCCATGTAGAAACCCACAGGTTTGGAAATGTTGAATAATGTTATCACTCTGGGCAAGGTTTTCTTATTTTGCTTCCTAGAATCAAAAAAACTTCTCAGTGCCCTTTAGGTATATATGTATTTTTAATAAGTCCTTATCCTGCTACCCATTTTGAAGTGAAAACTAAACCATAAAATATAATAGAAGTAGGAAATATTTTAATGAAACCCATGACTTAACCTCAGCTAATTCCATACAGCATGTGTAAGAATTTGGTTTATGTAGTAAGCAAATTAATATGGCAGTGAGATTTGCAACTAGAGCACATATTAATTTATTTTTATTGAAATGTTGAATAGTTGGTATTTTTAATATGTTATGAAATATGAAGGGAATCTACTACCTGGAACAAAAGGCTCCCTCACACTCACACACATCAGTTAACCCAGTTGTGCTAATAAACCCAGCTCAAATCTTAGCACAGCCTCAGAAGCTGTAGCTGCTCAAATTTATGGGAAAACAACAACAACTTGAAGAAGAAAAATGTGGTAGTAGAGAGGAAAGGAAATGTTCTTGTTCTCCCCACTGAGAAGACAAATGATGAGACACTTCTTGTGTTTTCTTTTTTTTCCCCCTCAAACCCCACAGTACTCCCCTCCCTTTCTATAAGAAAGATTAGCCTTAAGAAAAAGAAATTCAGTGATCATAAAGCATGAAGAGAAAGAGGAATTTATCTTGGATACAAGATGGGATTGAGTTATAATACAACAAGTTACAGGTCTTTTCCTACTGGAAAGCAGAACCAATTGATTTATTATAGTGACTCCCAGCTTGCATTTTTTTGGTAAGGAACTGTAGATGCAAGGTAGCACGTCTCCTTTGATTTGCCACACTATGTCTTAATTACCAGTGCTAGAAGTTCATGGTAGTATTTTCCAACTTCAAAGGTTTCAGCAGCTTAAGCAGCATGAGTGGATCAGATTTGTAAGAACACAGGGACAATGATATGGTGTCTTCATATTTTAGAATTGTCATTCATTTTTTATTTATTGTACATCAAAGTGAAAATAAGCACACAGAAAAGATAATGGGTTTAGTCAGCATTCTCTTCTTTTGCTATCAGAGGAATTGAAAACATTCTCTTGTTTCAAGAACTGGGATTCAGAGCTGCAGTTAGTGGTTTTTTTGGTTTTTTTATTATTCTTATGGCAGAGGCAAATGATCTTAAAATTCTATTCTAAATATCTTTGAGCTTTCCCTATTTACTTGAGAGTTACATCATTATGACCCAAATAAACTCTGCAGCTGTGCTGGGAAAAGGATGGTGTAAGTGCAAGAAACTGTGACCCATGAGATAAAGGATCAAGGGCATGGCATGGGTGATTTTCCTTCTGTTGAGTCCAGTTCAACAGATCATTTAGTCAGTTCTTTTAGTTTGAGAACATAAGCAGCATTTCCTAATAGCTCTGCTATTCGTGGTGAGATGAGAAACATGGTTAAGTGTCTCTTAGTGGAATTGTTGACTGGATGTCAAATTGTTTACATGGTGCAGTGGTGAAATACATCACAATGATGAGACAGCAATGACATGTGATTCATGCCAAGCTGAAGCATCTTAATTGGTGGAGATGGCTCAAGTACTGAAGAATTTTTAATCACTTTGGGGATGACTAGAGGATTATTGCCCCAATTACACGTGAATGTTGGTTTTAAAATAGCAAATCTGTAATGTTATATCAATTTCTTTTGTATTGCAGTAGAGAACTGAGATGTAGCCCAAATTCTTATATAAATTACCTTAAATAATTGTTTAGAAATTAAAATACACACAGCATGATTTATATGCTTCCATTTACTCAATCTAATAAGGATTATTCTCTGTATCACCTTCTATTTTGTGTTATCTTAAACGAGCATTACTGTTTATAAATGGTCCATTGGAGACTTAAGACCTTGTTGGTTTCTCCTGCAGTGAAAGGTCATTACATTTCTTGCTGGTTTATGAAACCCAGGCTATAATCATTGCATCAGGTGAAAAATCTATTTTCCTTATCCAGTGATTGTCAGAGGGGATGGGTTCTAATATATTTATCTCTGTACTATAATAAAGAACAAAATACTATAATGCTATCACTGGTTGAAATGCTCTGGCTGTGAAAATAAATTAAAATAATCAATATCAGCAGAGAAAACCAGAGGAAAATATTATGATGAAGCATATGAAAGTGAGAGAGAAAATATCTTGCATTGACATAATAATAAAATCATAAAATATCTTTATAAAATGATGAAGATCTTGCTGTCTGGAGTATTTTCAAATCTTTCAGGCTTGAAAAATGTTAAGAGCTGTAAGTAATAGCTAATAGATCAACATGTTAAGCACTAATTTGTTGGTATTATCTGCCAATATTGCCACTGTCAGGACATTATTTTGTATATTGTAAATCTTTCACGGATGCACATCTTGATCAGCTAAACTTTTCCAGTACCTGTTATCCATGTGAGGATGGATATTACTATTCTGCCCTAATTCTGGCCCAGCAGCTGAGGTCCCCAGCCTGCCTGTTTGCTAAGGTGTCTTGGTTTGCCTGTTCTCTGTCTCTTTCTAACCTTTCTTTTGTTTAAGAAAGGCAAAGGCCCAGATAATTTGCTACCTTTGGTGCAGGTCAGTGCTATGAATAGGGAGCAGTAGATAGTTGTATGACTGGTTAATAAAATATTTATTATAATGAATCAAAGTGAAAACCTCGTATGGAGCTGTGTCCCTATTTCTTACCCTATGGCAAGTTCTGCAGGCCTAAACACCTTGATGAAGAGATTAAGACCTTTTTCCTCTTCTTTATTAATATGCGGGTGGACACTGAGTCTGTTTCTCAGACATGGTGCTCGTTGCTGTGAGTACTTTCGGCCCAATATGATAAATCCTGGCCTAAACGTTAAACTCTATGTTATGCAAAATAGTCCTTGTAATGGATATTAGGTTTATGACACTGTAAATAGAGGGCATGGCTTTCTTTTTTATCAGAGGGAATAAAGAAAGCAGTAAAGTTTCCCTTTTTTTGTACTGTTGGGTCAAGGTTTGATTTACACAATAACCAGTGAGAGGCAAGTTTGGTCACTGCATGTAATGGTGATGGTGGTGTGAATTCACTTTCCTCCTGCTTTTAGTAACCTGTCTTAATAGGGCCCTGACCTCTGCTTTCACACTGTCAGGCGCAGTAGAAATAACAAACCATGAAAAAGTGAAGTTTGATGGCAGGATCTATTGGGGTTAAATTCTTGCAGCAACCTTTGAAAACTTGATTCTGCAGTACTAGGAAGAAGCAGGATGTCTGTGGCAATCAGTACAGTGATTGTGTCATACAAACTTGCAACAGAAGAACAGGTAGCACTTTTGCTCTCAGTCTTGTTCAAGGAAAATGCAGAGACTGTCTGTATGTGATAATTTGCATTGACTATTTTAGAATGTCTTTGGAAAAGACTTTGATGCAAAGAGTAATATTAGTGAGAAACAGGATCTTAATCTGTTACTGCTGTATCTCCTTCCTAACACTGGTTCAATTTCTTGCCTTACAAGTACTATGATGTTAATTGAGTGGAAACACATAGGAATAAACAAATGCATGACTGCACTTTGCAATGGGCTCTATTCTGTCCTATTAGTCCCCAGTGGATGCAAAAGCTCATAGAAATTCCTCTGTGCTGTACTGTGAGTACCCAAAGTCATACTTGAGAAAGTTAGGATCAAGATCCTTCCTTTTACTAATTTCAGTTTAGGTGGTCCAAAGTACAAATCATGAATATAATACTGTTTCCCAAAACTATAGGAATGACAAGTTTTGACAAGTATACTTAAAAAAAAAAAAAAAAAAGAAAATTTCTTATCAAGTCAAATTTGTCTGAATAATGCCTGTACAGACTTCTGTTAAAGGACCCAGGCTGCAGCGTAACCAAAGTGTATCATCCAACATACAGCCCCTTCAGCTACATGCATGTAGACTGCTTATTCTGGAGTGAGAAAATGGATACAATTTTGTTCAGCAGACTCTTTCGTGAACAAGCAGAATTGTGGCTCAATTTATGAAATCTTTCTCAGAGCAGGATTAGATTGTAACCGCTATTCTTTCCACAATTAAAGACTTTTTGGAGGAAAGTGAGAAAGGACCAGCAACTGTAGCTAAATGACAGCAACTATTTTACCACAGAGGGATCCCAGCACAGATATAGCTCTGTTTTGGAGAACTTTGATTCAGTTCAGTATATTATGACACTGCACAGTTTGTGGTGAGATAGATACAGGTTAAAAGAGAGGGAAAGGCATCAACCTGTTGGAGCAAGTCCAGAGAAAGGCTACTAAGATGGTTAGAGGGCTGGAGCACCTCTCTGATGGGAACAAGCTGAGAGAATTGGGATTGTTCAGCCTGGAGAAGAGAAGGTTCTGGGGAGATCTTATTGTGGTGTTTGAAAGGAGCCTGTAAGATGGGGACAAACTTTTAACAGGCCCTATTATGACAAGTGGTTATGTTTTTAAATTGAAGGAAGATCAATTTGGATTAGATATTAGAAAGAAGCTTTTTACAGTGAGGATGGTAAGACACTGGCACAGGTTGCCCAGAAAATTGGTGGATCCCTGAAACAGTCAAGGTCAGGTTAGACAGCGCTCTGAACAAAGATGTCCCTTCTCATTGCAAGTGGTGTTGGACTAGATGACCTTTAAAAGTCCTTTCCAGTTCAAATTGTTCTGTGATTCTATGAGCGAGGTGGGAAGAACATGGGAAAGAATATTTAGGTCATACCAAGGACATTTGCAGCACAAGACATAATCAAAAGCATCCCTTTAGCTTTTCTGAAATTATCTGTACTGCATTTTAAGATTTCAGCTTTTCAAGATGAGTCAGGATAAAATGTTATTTGGGCATGTGTTTATAAGGAGTAGAAAATTTGCATACACAAGACCACACTTGAAAAGAGGGTTGCTAATAGGAGATTTGGACAAGAACGTAGAGAAAGACTTGTGGTGTATATGAATATGAACTCTGTTTGTATTCAGATATGCAGCAAGACAAAAGGTGTGTGTGTAAAAAGGAGACCAGGAGAAGACTACAGGGCAATCACTGGAGAGTAGGACAAGAGGATAAAGTGTGGAGGAAGGAATTTATGAAGTATTGTGACTGAAACCATGTATGTATGTATGCTCAGTGCTCCCCAAAGCAAGTATTGCACAATAAAGTGCACTGGAGTTCAAACAAAATGCACTCCATTATTAGAGCATGCTGTAAACCTGAAATATTACAGCTGTTACCTGTGGCATCATTAATGTCCTGGGATTATTTCATAAATCTGGCCCTAAAACATAATAGAGTGGAGAGGGTCAGTGCTTTCTATAAAGATGAGATTGAATTATAAGAAAATTAATGATACCATCATTACAGCCTTTAATGTCTTTTATAGAAAACGTGTTCTTTTATGAACACTGTCCTTTAGAGAATTCTCTGATATTTCTGAGTAAGCAAATTTTTTGAAGTCTTCTTCTGAGTATTTGAGGGAAATATCTTCTGTGTGGTCTCTTCCTGAGGAAAGGAATAAAATGTGTCACAGTTTGCTCAGTTTTCTCTGTGGAAGCAAGTAAACACATGGCCCTAAGGCCAAGTTTATTTAAAGGCACTGTGCTTCCAACTTTAAGCAAACTACATAGTCACCAGTCTAATTTGTGTCCCTGCTACTAATGACTGAGTAATTGCAGAGTTGAAAATAGATGTATGGAGAAACAAATATTGAATGATTAACTGCAGCAAGAAACAACAAAAAGAAATTATTTTTCCCAAATAAGACAATTAACTTCCTTTGTTGAATGTCCTAATAGAGAAGTTTAACATTTTTTATTGGTGTAGCTTGAGCTTTACATCAGAGAAGAAATTCTATTTTTCTATTTTGCTCATTAAAATTTTTTCTCTTTCAGAATTTTTTTTTTGTGGTAATTACTCCAGCATAAAGATGATGCTCAATCTAACAAAGCTAATGAAAACCTGCCCTTCAGTCTAAACTGTAATAAGTTTATAACAAGCTCTCTTTTCCTGTGCTTCATTACAGTGACAAAATCTCTTTTTTTCATACCTCAGAATGATAAGGCAGGGTGGAAAAAAAAATCATTTTCTATCGCCAGGCGTGCATGAAAGGAAGATGGGCTTAAGCATGCAGAATTGATTTATTTGCATTCTTCTATTGCCTTGGTTGCTGCATCATTGAAAGAAGTTAATATCATATCTTTGATTTGGCCTCGGGAATGGCAGGCCCTGGAAATCAAGCATGCCTATTAGTGCAGAAAAACAATCTAGTCCAATGGAGTCCTGGTATGTATTGATTCATTTGGAAATGCTACACACTTGTAACAAAAACTTTTTGGGATCTGTAGCTGGCCCTGTGGCAGGCTTTGAGGAAAGAAAAACATTTTGGAATTGGTTGGCTCTCCTGACAAAGCTCTCATTATCTGCTTTTCTTAAAGCTTGTGAATATGACCCTACTCACCACCAGCCACTCACTTATAATATTTCTCTTTTCCACTCATTATTCTACCCTTTGCATTGTTGTTTGTCTCCTGCAGGCTCCTCACACAGTGAGAGTCATTGGTGACTCTCATAGCAGAGTGATGACATAAACATAGGTTTCTTATTTGTTTTAACAACAGTACAAAACTCTACTGTTAATCTATTATCTCACACAATTTACTACAAAATAAGGTTACTTACTCAAATGTCTTGCAGTCTGATTTCCTGGTCCAGCCCTCATCCTCCAGCAATCCCAGTAACACCTCTTTGAGCTCACACAGTGAGAAGTAGTTAAGTGCTGGTCTCTGTGACACGGGTAGGAGTTTGTTCATTAAATTCTGAATCTGAAAAGGGAGTTAATATAATATTGAAAATATTATATGTCAACATTTCTGTTGTTTGCTGATCTTGATGATGGGCCCTGCCTCAACCACAGATTGAGTTTTCTGCACTCAGCACAGGGAGTCCTTAGTGAAGTAAATTTTGTACCATACCTTGATGATCGTGAATCATATCTCCATTTTAGAGAAGAGCAGTTGGAAGCAAAAGTCATTTTTAAAAGTGCCCAAAGTGACACTGGAAAATTAAGGCCCTGTCAGAACTGGAACCCAGCAGTTCAGTTGTTGTCTGTTTAGTCCCTCAATGAAGCTTTAACAGAATTAGTCCAAATGAGGGCCAGATTAGCTCCTGACCCTCTGAAACCCAGCTGTGGGCTTTGAGGTCATTTTTCTATCTCTTAATACATTGCAACAACAAAAAAGAACACCTGAAAACCCTGACCTAAGTGAATTTCATTGTTCTTTTCTTCCTGAATTACTCAATGGATGAATTGAGTCCTTTCTACTTTTTTATAAGGCAAACCTTTTCATAGGCACTGCAGTCAAAAATGCTTTAGAATCTGTGAATAAAAGAGTGTCCATATCTTTCTGTATCTGGTTTTCCATTAGATAGGTGAACAGTTTAAATGTTAAGCAGGAAGCAGCAAAATCTAGTCAGGAGCTACAATAACCAGTAGAAAGTATCTCAGCTCAAGTGGAATAATGATAAGTCAATCAAGAAGGATGCTCTCCTGCCTCTCAGTCTAGAACTTTGTGCTAAAACTGCCAGCCTGTCAGTGAATTCAGATTACGTGTCTGCAGTTAAGGAAAAGGAGTCCATAAATTAACTTCTAATGCTGATGACATTTCCTTCAGGAGGCTTTCACTGGCCTTCATGGTTCAGCACCTTTGGACTGGCAGACTTTTAACTTCTATGTGCCATCCAGCCCAACAAGCCATGACCGGTTTATGATTTTGGTATTGTAATACTTCAGAAAGCTTTGCAAAAGAAGCTGAGTAAGTTTCCAGTTTTGGGCAGTTAGCAAAAGGGAAAACAAATCAGCAACATGGGTTTTTCTTTGGTAAACATACCTGTTTGAGAGGAGCCTTCAGAAAGTCCATTACCTTTTTCATTATACACATTTTGTAAAATTTACCATGTAATTAGTGTTGAATTGGGAAAGTCACCATTTTAGGGTCTTTGCTCTATAAGAATTAGACATAAAAACAGCAAGAAAAGAGAACTCTATCCAAAGCTATTGTGTGCACATGTATGTATATACCTGTTTGACTTTTGGCAGTCTGTCCTTCTTCACCTTAATCTCATCTCTTTGCAGAATTAACTTTAAAAGTGAAGTAGAGTTATTTGTTATAAGCCCTGTAATTCTTGTTCCATTGCAGATTTTGAGTGCTCTTTTGGCAGGGAATATACAGAAATCCTGCGATTGGTGATCACTGCAGGAATATTATAGGAAATCATCTGAGTAGTAAAATGTTAGTGTAACCTGTTATGTTATTAATTTCCTGTGTGCTTTCCCTTAATTTCTGTAAAATTTAAGACAACAAAAGTAATGAATTTCAGGAGTGATTACTTTAAAAAACAAAAGACAAAACCCCAAAACACTTGCACACAACAGAGTAACATGTTTTTTCTAGCATTTCTAAAGGTACTTTTAAAATATAATGATAAAGGTTTACAGTCCCACTTAATATTCTCCAGACATGTTTAGAAGTTGGATGAAAATGCTTGTCATTTTCTACTGTGTTTTGGAGGGCCATTCATAAGTGCTTAAGTGCAATTTGAACAAGTATTCTACATCTACATACCATATCCTGGATAAAATTCTCATTATTGCTGCACTAAGGAAAATACTCTTACCACATCCAATAGTAAAAGTCTTCTGTAATCAGCTACAAGAATACGGCTCTCAAGTTTATTGCTTCTAAGAGAAATAAGTCAAAAGTTTCAGACAATTCTAAGTATAGAAGCTGAGCTGTCTGTTAAGCAAAACACAGGTGAAACAGTTTCATAGAATACAAAATGAGAATGTTAAAATGCAATGACCCCCCTTGAAGGGGGGGTTCAGGTTCAGATTGAAAAAATGCTTTTCTTTTTACATTGAAGTACATCTGCAGTCATAGAAACTCATACAGCAACTAACTGGGAAGTAGAGAATGTTCATTAAACATAAAAGAGAAAAAGGAGAAGTTACTTTTGGAAAATATATCCAGCAGAAGTAAAGTATACAAGTGGTAAGATTCACGTAAAATACGTGCTGGTCATCTATTGAACTGCAGGGATATTTTGTACTGAGATGCTGATCACACATTCATGTCATGAATCATGTGAATTTCTGCCCTTGCACTCAGAACAGCTATCCCTGGAGTGGCCTCCTGAAGAGGTGATTTGCTGCTTTCTTTGAACTCTGACTGGTAAAATAAAAAATTACAGCTGATTATTGATTTGTTTCTCTGAATTAAAGATGTACTGAAATTAGAAATTGTCAGCAAAGAGTAAAATACTTTTGTAAACATTAAATGGGTCTGTTGCAGAAAGGAAATCAAATTCAAAATTTTTCCTGAACAGTTTATTACCTGAAAGACTCTTTATAAAAAGTGCATCACACTGTTCCCTCTTCCCTCCATATTCCTAATTGTAGTTCCTAATTATTTGGGGTCATTGTGTATATTCCATCTTCCAAAAGTCAAAGATACTAATTCTCTTCATGAATATTTTATTCAACAATTGACTAGGTGATGAGTGAAATAGCTGAATACATTTTTCACTGGAAAATATTAGACTATATAGTGATATAGTCATGAAATAAAAATATATACGGAAAAAAATGTTTGAAAAAGAAATAATTATAGCAAATAACTCAGCTCTAAGACATGATATTTTGTTTTTCTACATGAACTTCATCTTTGGAGTACACTATAAATTCTCAAACTGTAGTGCTATATGTATTTCTCTAGCTAAATGGTAAGAAATTAGGTTTTATCTATTTGCATGTTGTCCTTACGTAAACAGTTGGAGAAATTCTTCTCTCTTTTATATTTTCTCTTTGTATTGAAGATTTGTTTATATCAGAAGGTGCCCTAACTCTGCCAAAGACTTCACCTTGTAGTGCTAGATACAATAGACACATCTGATAAAAGGCAGCTCTTGTCCAGAAGATTTCAATTTAAATAAGTATCATAAATAATGAACAGCAGAAGTGTAGGGAGCTGCAATTACTTTTCTGAGTGACAGCTTCTACAGTGGAAACCAGGAATTGTATTTTCTTGTTTATTTCTTTTCTCCAGTGGGCTGTGCAGTGCTATTTGCCTGAATATTTACAAAAAATTACAGTTAAGAGAGCTTGATGAGATGTTTTTTCTAAAAAAATTTCAAAACTTTTAAAATAAATAATCTCAAACTTCCAATAACATTTATTCAAAGACATCTATGTTTCTGTTAAATTACCATTGATGCACCAAACTTTTTAGACAAAGTTTTTAATTTCCATTAAATGCCGATATCCATTCCTTAGCACTTTGTCTGCAAAAACAGTGAAGAAAACCAATGCATACCTTCATTTCATCTCGACTTTCAATTATAAAATATCAAGGGACCCAAAGAGTTAAGCAAATTCTAAAATAAAATGTAGAGTTTGGCAATTTTGAAAATCTTTTGGTTTTTGAAGGCTGTGTAGGGATGCTCAAAGCTGAAAAAATAAAAAGTAGAAGTGTTTGACAATGATTTAATATCTGAATCATTTGTTTAGTACTGCAAAATATGGTCATGCTCCTTTGCACTTGCTTCATTTCTCTCATAGGAAGTAGCAGAGCCTGGAACAATGAGACTCTGCCAAACATATTATGACACTACAGATTGTTATTCTCTTTCTAGACTGAAAGGCAAATCTTTTACAAGGACAATCTGTGCCCAGTGCCTGCTGTTACTGAATGCAGGCAAAAGGGCTGGTACAGAACAGTTGCAGTGTCCTGGAGAAGCTTACAATTCCTGTGAACACCATCCTTTTATCTCTTTTTCCTCCTTGCATCACGTCCTTACTATTTTAAATGTTTGTTTATGTGATTTTATTTATATTCCTGGCTGAATCTTATTGAAATTATTCTTCACATCCCATAGTGTTTTAGTGTACTAGTTTAACACTATAAATACCCTGCAGCCATAGCAAATATCTTACCCCTGTCTTCCAGCCATGCTTGTGTAGTGTTGGGCAACTAATGTTCACAGTTGGAACTTCTTTTCTTGCTGTAAAAGTGGAATAAATTTATTTTTCCTTATATTTCAGAGCCTTTGAAAATCTACTGAAGAAAGCCAACAGATTATAATAGGAAAAAAAAAAGCTTTCTACACATCCCTCTTCCCTGAACAGGACATATTGATTTTCATCCCAAACCATAGTCAAAAATAAAAATTGGAATTTCTATAGGAAAAAAAAAATCCTGAAAAGCATTAACATAGGACAATTACATAATAATAACAACAACAACAATAATAATAACAATAGTTGTTATTATTATTATTATTTTACTGTTTATAATTGTGAGTTTTATAATACTTCAGTTAAGTGACTAAAAATATGCTTTTATCTGATTTGCTGAGGTTTTTTGAGATCATACTTCCCAAAGAAACCACCAAAACATGACAAATCATGTCCCTATGGACCAAACAGTTTTTTTGTTGTTTGATTTTTTTTTTATTTTTTTTTTTTGTTTTAACTTTTGGGATACCCTATACTTGGTAATGCATTTAAAAAAAAAAATCAAAATATTTCTGCAGAGGTGAAATAGTTTGACCGTATATAAAAATATGAGTCTTGTCACCACCTTCCTTTGTAATAATAATAATAATAATAATAATAATAATAATAATAATAATAATAATATTGCTACTTAGGTCAGCATATATAAATAAATTTTTGACTCAAATAAAATTTTTGACTCAATAATGCAACACAGTTATAAAAATAAATTACAGGATGAAAGAGTTAAAATAAAGACCTAATAGGGTGTTTGGGGGAAGAGGGATGTTTAAGAAATTCTTTCCCAAATGCGTGCGATAGTTAAATAGGCTGGTAAATCCATGTGCTGTTCAGACAGTTTCTGGCTTAATTTGTGAGTGGAACAGGAATGAATACAGGCAATTTCTTGTAACATTGAATCAAATTCAGTGCTTTAACAGTGAGACATTTTAAGATAAAAATCAACTACGAGAATTCTTCTGTTCCTTAACTTTAGTTAAAGGATATATAGAAATTTTCTACAATCCATCTAGAAAACTATAAATAGTACCACTGCACACACTAAGTATACAGAGAGTGACTCTTTTTTGGACCTATGTCTAAAATGTTTAGTTTTTATGCTTCTTGAAGCATTTTTAAAAAGCTTTATAATAAGTACTGCAAGCATTTTCTAGTCTCCGTTCTAAGGAAATTTTTTTTGCTGTTCCACAGAAACAATCAGGCTGAAAGCAAACAGAAAACTGAATTTTACTGGGAAACAGTGCATGGAACAGCATTAATATTACTGTAACCAATAGTATTAATTCTAAAGTTTAAGCCTCAGGTTGCAGTACAAGTGGAGTACTGGTCTTATCTCCATTAGCCAAATTCATCTCTAAAGTATGAGTCAAAAACAAATGGAAGAAGATTTATATAATTGTCCATCAGCAGAGTAGCTGGATATCACTATAGAAGGTGTTGTCACGTGCTCAATATGATCCAAACATTTAATGCCAGAGTACCAGGAGTTCTATATTTGTAGTGTGCTCTTCAACAGATCATCTTACTAAAGCTGTTAACCAGTCATGCTACAATGAACTCCAGTAATGAAGAGACTCCATTCTCAGACTTGGGTTTAAAGGTATTCTTGTTTCAGTCTATGTTTAATATGTAAGTTTTCATACAGAATCATTGAATTCACAAGAAAAAAAAATAGTATAACAGTTAAAACGTAATTTCATTATTTTGAGAGCAAATCCTGCCCACCAACCAGTTTCTATGATACATCTTATGACAAATACCATTGTGAGCAAGGCTGGTGCTCAGAAGATTCATTTAGGAGGCTGTTTTGTGTGACTAAACGCTAGAGGCTGAATGCCACTTCTTATTTCAAGAGTATAATATATATTCTAGGTCTGAAATATTCTCTCCAGTCTGAACTCTATTTGTTTCTAATCAGTTTCATTAGTCACTCTTCTCATACATAGACTATAGAATTTGTGCTATTGCTTTACAAAGTGTATGTCATTCTCAGGTTAAATATCAATAAATAATGGCCCATTTCTGTGCTAAAAACTAAACCTTCTGCCAAGTTTACAGCCATGGTAAATTCAATTTTATTTGGTAACCTAATAGCTACTTGTTATGAGGGGTTATTTCACCTATAAACATCTGCTTTTAATCTGCCTTTGCACTATGATTGTTTAAAAGATACCATCATTTTTTAACTTACTGTATCTATTAGAGTTGTTCAGATTTTATCAAATTTTTAATATTGTGAAGCTTTTGTTTTTGCTACTGAGAAAAATTTTAATTTAGAGCAATGATACAGAACACTTAATGAAATAAGTTAAATCTCCATTTTCTATTTCCTTGTTTTTGCAACTTGTTTTAGTTTACCTGTAAAATAAACAGTGGTATCAAGTAATACAGTGAACTCCAGGATACATTTGTTTGTTATTCTTTAAATTCTATGACTCACTAAACTGAATGCTGTATTAAAGCCAAAAGAACAGTTTTACTAAGAGTTGGTTGATATTGTATATCCAAATGATACGCTTTAATGGGTATCTCTTCCTCTAAATCTAATCAAATGCTGTGTTTGAAAGCTGGTATTTTTACTGGGAACTTTATGTGATACAGAACTCAGTGTGCTGCTTTCTGCTGAGTGGGCTTTGCAGACTGTAGCTGCTATTGCAAGGAATATTCAAGCGCTTATTATTATGCAAAAATTCGTATCATTCTCAAGGCAGTGTATTCTCAGAATTAATGGTGTCATTGTTGTTGGTTTTCTATTAATTTAAAAACAACAACCCCATTTGTAAGGGTGATGTAGAATATGCATGTGAATAGGTGGTGGCGATTAGAGATGACCTTTCTGATCTGTGAGTTCCTGAATATGGATTAAGAAGGTCAGACATTAATGCCATTTACTAACAAGTGAGCGATTTTGTGCAATTCATTTTGGTCCCAGAGCACCAACTCCTGCATATATTAGTTTCAATATGCAAAATGTATTATTGTTCATCATTTCCAGTCAGTTGCTGGGAAAAGAATTCTACATACTGCTCCTGTTGCTTTTGCTGAAAGATTTAGTCAGTGGCTAAATGTGAATAAGTTTCCAGCAGGACACTAGCTCACAGAAGCACACTTCTGTGGTGATTGGGCTTTCTGACAACAACTTGTCATAGATTACCGTGAGGAGTATCTTCTACCATGACTGATTTTCCTTTAGAAAATAGAAATAACCTGTGCAAACAACTTTCATTTCAATAGAGGTGTTTGCATAACAAAAGTACTTTTCTTTTTATGAGTTGTGAATTTTTTTTCTCTCCACTGCTATAGAGACTTTTTGTGAGAGTTTGTAAACACAGAAGTCCTTAAGTATTCAATAAAATGAAAGAAGCTTGGATTAAATCTTTTTCGCTATCTTCTTGAGAGCAGAGATATAGTCCCAACGTAAGGATTTTAACCAAAAAGAAATGATGGTTCCAACACCATATTTTGGAACAGGTCCAATTTCGTTCTAATTTCCCAAGAATGCCCAGTGAGTCTGTGAATATGATCAAGGCCCCTATTCCCTTTTTGCTTCGGTGTATGGGGTTCAACCTGCTGTGTCAGCCCTGCAGCCAAAGATATACCTATAGAGCTTACTCTAGAGAGGTTAAGGCAATTGATTTTTCATCTTTCAACATACTTGGAGTTTTAGAAGTCCAGCGTAGTTTTAAAGTTGTTGGGGTTGCCTTCACTTACTTGTTATGTCCTTCACTTATAGGATTCAATTGTCTCACAGCTCAGTCCCTGCACAAAGGGATCAGGTGAATTCTATTCCACTGAAGAGCAAAGACAACTGGATTAGTCTCCTGCTGATAAGGCTTAAGGAACTGAATTGAGTTGAATAGACTTTGCTCAGTTCTCAGTTTCTCTATTTAGTAGCCTAGTTTTTTAGTGACCACAGTTTAGATTATTGCATAACTGTAAATGGTTGTGACTCTCTACACTGAAATACAGGAAATTCTGTTTAAACATATGACAAACTTTTTTACTGGAAAGGAGATTGAGCACTTGGGAGGTTGTAGGGTCTATGTCCTTGGATATACTCAAAACCCAAGTGGAAAGGTGCTTAGAAACTGGCTCTAGGTGACCTTGCTTGAGCAGAGGGTTTAAATCAGGTGACCTCTAGAGGTCCCTTCCATCCTCAAAAATTCCATGATTCGATGAGATGTTTTCAGCTCCCAAAAGACAAGATATCACCCTGATTCCTTCAGCTAAGTATGCCTCAAATGTGAATCAGATTCTTTATATAAGGCAGTCTTTCCACTCAAAGTGGTTAAACATATTCTCATTGTCTCTGTGTAATTTTAGCTGGGGGTGGAATGCTCTCTTTCAGTTTAAGCCATACTAAGGAATATCTGAGATGGAGGGGATGGCAAGTGCTTTCAAAGCAATGGTTCTTTCAGTCATCACTAAAAAGTTTAATTTAATACATATAAAAAAGCTAGAAATACACAAACTCCTTCATTTCCTTTATGGTATAACATTTGTAAATATCACTGAAAAGATCACATGTGTCCAACAACATTTGTAAGTGAATTAAAAACTCAAGAAAATGATATCGTAAAGGTAGGTGGGGGTTAGAATTCACATCTGTGGTTTAACAGTCAGATGTGAATAGGGAATGTCTTATAAATACATCAAAGCTAACAAAAGAAGTAGCAAACTGTCACTAGAAAAATACATACAGAAAAATGTGTGACCAAAGATCAAGCAACAAAGAGGAGAGAAACTGAAAGATCAGTGTGACCTGGGGCTGCTGAGCTCCTGGTTTCAAACACAAAGCAAATCCAAGCATAAGCCCTGCTTGCTGTAAAGAACCCATGCCCACTTTCTACACGAGGTTCTCTAATCCATAGCAAGAAGTGACCTTTAAACTACCTTGACAGATAGCAGCTGACTAGAAAATTACAGTCATTAACGGGATATCGAGAGAGCAGACTATTGTAAAAAATGATACTAAAAGGCAGATGTTAACAATTTGCAACCCCAAAAGACAGCTACAATAAAACCCTACATTTCTAGCATTCTGAAAAAAATTGTTAGCGAGATTCAGCGTACACAAAAATAAAAGGTGCGGATATATTTTCACATCTCTAGGCCAAGCTTTATATGAACAAAACGTACAAATTATTCCAACTAGTTAAACAGAAATTTCTTGAAAAATGCAGTTACTTGCATTCATTGAAAATGAAGGTTATAAATTAAATTGGTTTACTCCTGTGTAGTCCAGGCCCTTGTTAGGATTAGATATTTAAGATCCTCATTTTCAAACCAATGTAAAAATAATGTAGAAGTAATGCCTTCAGACTTTCTCTCTTTCTAGAGGGAAGTTGGCCCAAATGAAAAGAAAAAAATTATTTAAGCCTTTCTTTCTGAATTTCCATAGCAATACAAATATCAGCTTCTTTATGAGCAAACACTTGAGGCTAAACTGTGGAGATTTTCACACTGTGCATAAACTCAGGGGAATCATATCAGAATATATTTATATGAGTCAGTTTTTTGCCCAGAAAAGAAACTGTGTAGAGTTGCTTAGCATTTGTTTTTAATATGACTTGATGCCATTTGATACAATGGAAATACAAACCTAAGCAACACTGAAACATGTGATGTCATAATCTTGTTGGTCACTGCAAGCTCATGTCAGAAGTATCAACAGTGACATTTCAAATGGAACAGGAAGTTTCAGATGACCAGTGAATTTCTCAGGAATCCATGGTCAGCAAGAATTGCAGCATGAGACAGCAGCATGTAGCTTTGTTTGAATGCCACCATACCTGGACTGATTCACACTGTGATGGCACATTTCTGCCAAGAAGATAACAAAAATTTGGATGAAATTCAGAAAGGAATCATGAAGGAGGAAATAAGAGTAATAAATAGAAAGAAAAAATGATGGAAATTAATAATGGAAAATTATAACTATGTTATTAAAAAAAATCACAAAACTTATTTGTAGAATGTAGACTATTAAATAATATTCCCCCTCAAAATGAATGTAAGTCCTAAATTCTAAATTTAGTTTAAACAATTGTATTTCAATGTAAAATAAAATCTGCATATACAGAGAACAAAATTTAATTAACTAACTAGGTTTTTCCTGTTCTTACGTATGACTTCATTCAATAATTTTGTTTCACAATTTACAGAAAATGCATGTCAAAAGTCATAACTTCTCTTCAAATCTAGAATTTGGTAAATGAACTTAGTGTTATGATTTTTGATATGAAAGACTTTGCTCAAGTAATAGAATTGGTTTTGTTAAGAAGTTTATTTTCATATAAATCAAAGCCATATTTTTTCTTTCTTTCTTTCTTTCTTTCTTTCTCGTTTGAGGCATCCCAATGTCTGAAAATATCCTTGAGTAGCAGCCTCTCCTCTTCTCCAGATGTTTCTGGAATGTATTTGTTCCCTCTCGTTTTTTTTTTAATCATTAATTGCTCTATCTTTTAAGGTGGATGGTTAAAAGTTAAGTGCTTGGGAGAATGTGACTGTGAGGCCATGTTAAATTAAGGCCAGCAAGGGCACAAGCAGGGACCATAACTCATGCATGTTTCTGATCACTGACCCTGAACTTGCCTTACAGTCTTTCACATAAATTATGACAGACTGGAAAGAATTACATAGAAATATGTTTTTGGGGGAGTGGCAGGCTTCCCCTCCTTTCTTAACAGACACCCTTGGAAGCAAAGTGTGCTGCCTTTGGATCCTCTCATTCTCCAGATACTAAAGTGGAAACATTTTAATTTCAGGCTTCTCACTCTTTTTAAGAATTCCTGAAGCTTCCTTTCCTCTCTATTACTGGGTGATGTGAACTGTAGTTTGCTGGCTAGCTTATTACTTTACCCGTGTCTTTTACAAAGCGCATGTTGACAAAATACTTGCCAAATTTTCATTTGCTTGATTGGTGGACTTGAGGTTTCTTTTACTGCAGCATCTTAAAGAGCTTTTCTTCAAAAGATGAGGTGACACCTTTGGGTGCATAGTAGGTTGTCCCTGACTCTGCTACCACAGAAACTTTGTGTATAATGATATATTGACATAAAACTAAGCTAAATGTTGTACTCCTCATAATATCATAATATCTGCAAACTGCTGCTGGATAATTACATCAGTGTTTACTAAGATGAAAACAATAGACAGAAAACCTAAATGTAATAATTTCTTCCTAGAGACTAAACAGAAAACATAGTGAAGGGATATAAAGAATAAAAGAGAAAATCTGGTGGTTTCACACTAATTTACACTCCTGATTACTGCATGGACTCAGCTGGTATGAGCTTCTTGGGCTGAAATTGTTTGCTGTCAATTCCTGTTTTTACGACCACTGGTTAGTCTTTTTTAATGAAGACTTAATTTTGTCAACTTTATTTCAGGCAAATTCCTGCTTTTCATTCAAAAACAGGCTTAGAGTCCTGCATGAGCAAAAAGGGGAAAATATTGTCCCTCCTTATCACCCACTGAGATGTATTGGGAGGCAATAACTTCGACATAGCTTCCTCCTGCCTTTGTTTAAAGTTGAGGAAAAAATTTCCTGATGTTTTTGTGAACAACAGTCAGGCAAGTGAAAGAGAATGGATTGAAGAAACCATTTCTTTTTCTGAGGAGTGAAGTGTAGTTTTGAAATGCTTCAGTTGTCTTTTCTATTTCTTACTTTAATTTTAACATTATTTTATCATACATCACAAACACTTTGAATGCCAGTTTTTTCTGAGCCCTACATATACTTCTGACATAAATAAAAAAATTAAGAAGGGTTCTTTTCAATCTTTATTTTTTTCTTCTTTTTCATTTTTTTCCCCAAATATTTTATACTGTAGGCTTACTGAAACTGGCCTGATAGCAGATTCTATTCTATAACTATTTTTTGGAAAAAAATTGCTTTCTATCCTGCAAGCGAAGTTTTCATCAATTTTGTGTGCTTTTCATTTACTGTTTGAATTGCTGTCATATTTAAAAATAAACAGTAGACTTAACAGAAGATGATATTGTATTCTTAATGATTAAATGTAGTTTAAAACCATAGAATTTACGTAACCTACATTCCTCAAGGTCCTTTTTCTTATCTCATTCAGGGAATATGACTAGGAACCTTTAGGGATTTGAGATGTCCTGGAAACCAGTGATTTCCCAGGTGTTGGCTCCTATGTATGTTGGCAATTCTCAGCCTGCAGATCTGTCAATTTACTCTTCATGTTTGACAGTGTAAATGGAAACCTGTAACTAAATAGAAGAGCAGGTAGTAGATTCCAACTCTTTCTGGTTACTCATGCAATTTGGTTGGATGGGGGGATTTTATGCTTTTCATCCTTATTTTGGGCCTGATCTAAGTGTGATTGAAGGTCAGTACAAAAAAAGTATGTAGGTGACTTAGAGTATGACTTGCATTTGAAAGCCAAAGGGACCTGTGCTCTTAAATCAGTTACATGTGTCTGGGAATCTCACTGAAGCCCACAAACAGTTCTCTAACTTCACTATGAATTAAATGTGACCTGAGTTCCAAAGTAAATTTCATGGTGCAAATTAATTCTACAGTCTTGCTTTGTCTGTAGCTGGGTTAGACAGAGTGGTAGAATGGAATTGAGAGGTGTGAGTGTACTTTTTTTAAAGATTTATGTTATTTCTATTCCCATAGCAACATTGTAGTCCTCGTTCATATTAATTAGCTCTTAATTTAGAAGCGTTATGGCTATTTGAATGATAACACATAAGAGATAATTAATTTATTCATTATTTGTGAATTTCTCTAAAGAGATGTTTAGGTTTTGATTTGACATGTTGTGAAGGCAAAGGAGCTCAGTACGAACATAAATTTACAATAACATTATTCAGGAGTTTTTTTTGTCTCAGGAGTGCTTTTGGGGGATATTATCAGACTAAAGCTGATATAAAAGCAGGAACAAAAGAACTTTCTCTTAACCTCCTATTCATTTTTTCTAATAACTTGTTTTCAATTGCTGCACCAACTTTACCAGGCTCAGTGTTTGTCTGAATTAGGTATATGGACAGAATCTAACACCCCCCTCCAAAAAAAAAAAAAAAAGAAACAAGGCTGAAAGTATTCAATGCTGTGGTGAAACTGTGCAGACAATGAGTTATAGAGCATCTACCAAATCCTCCCATTTGATTCCTACATATAGAAAAGTCAAAGGGCAAATTTTCTACTGGAATGTGTTGAATCAATTAACATTTATGATGGAAACCAGGCGCACAGGCCACTTGGTTACCTTCCAGACATTTTCAGCGGGCAAAATGCCCGGGCCGGCTCACCATGCACGGAGAGCTTTGATCCCAGATTGGAAGACTCCACAGGTTCCCCAGCCTGAATGCTTCAACTTCCAGCCTTGTGCCTGTGTTTTATTCCAGCCTGATAACTAATATTGTTATTGGTCACTTGGAATGCACTGAAGAATGGGTACAGTTTTTTATTGTAAATATATATATATATATGTATGTATATATAAGTAAAGATTTGCATTATGAAATCCATACAGAAGATTAGGTAATGGAAGCAGGAAGCTGTTTGTTACATGCTGTGGGTGCTGTATATGTGTATATAGACATTATGGTAAATTTTTAATTTAAGTGTGCAAATGTTATGTTTATTGCTCATATAATTTATGTATAAATCTATATTTAATAGATAAATTTCCAAAACTAGAAATTCCAATCACCAGGTAGGTCACCAAATCAAGAATTTCATGATACATAAAAAATCAAATTGAATGCCAGTTGTTACACTAATGGTGAGCAATAAGAATACAGTAAGTAAATCAATACAATTATACAAATTATACAATAATACAAATAAACAAAATACAGTTTACTGATTAAAATGGGAATTTCAGAAACATTCAACAAATAATGAATAAAATAAAAATATTAAAAGACTGAAAACATGAATTTCTACTAGAATTATAAAATTGGAAAGCAACTCATATCATGTAATTAAAACATTAAAGTCCAACTCGACAAACTGTAGAGGAAGAAATTTAACCATGCTGAAATGACACAGTTAAACTTATTGTGGCTGAAAAAATTATATTTGAATTCTGAAAAGTCTAGTAATAGATCAGCACATGTGGCATACAGGGCTATCAATGCACAGCTTCTCTACAAAAATGCTTTGCAAAATGGCTACATTTAAATTTATTTGCCTGTGTTTTAATATCTATTCTGCCTTCTGTATATATCCTATCAATAAATGAAATCTAATTATATATTTTCAAAACACACAGGTTTTTTTCAGTATAGTGAAAGTTTTCAGTGTTGTTATGCATGCAACTGTTGGAATTAAAAGAAATATGCAGTTCCACACAAATTACTCAGAAATGAAAAGGTATTAAAATAATACAAAATGTAACTTATTGCAAGGACTTAAAGCTGAATAGAACATTCTTACCGAAGTGGGAAGATATTAAAGCACTAAAGATTTATGCAGTGTTGTGCACTTGCAGATTTATTGCAGACCTATATGTTTGAATGGTTGCTGATGCACAAATATCTTTCATTTGGATTTTAGTCATAAATGAGAGGGGGGAGGGGAAGGGCAGTTAAAAAGTGAATCTGTAAGAAAGACACAAAATGATGCTACCAGAGCCTTAAACAATGTCTAGGAAATCTTTGAATGTCAGACCTGTCTAATTTCATGGGCTATGCTAAAACCTTAGAAGACACACAAATTGCAAATTTAGTGGCATCTGTTGCAATAGTGAAAGTGCACTCTTGTCTTAAATTCACAGCCTAAAAAGTTGCCTCATGTGCTGACTGCCCCAGCATATAGGCTTTTAGGCTTATTCTTTCCTTTTGAAATGTGAGCAAATATAGCGAGCTTTAAAATGAATAAACTTCATGCTAATTGCAGAAAAAAAATTACTATCTTTGAGTAAAGAAGGGCTGATCTATATTGTCTACCTAACATTTTTATACTTAGCATTTAAAGAGAGACCCATAATGCCTGCAGATGTCTGTGAGAAAAGCAAAACCTCAAACCAAAACCATGAATACCTCCCTGCCTTTGTCTGAAGTTAATTTTTTTAAGATCATTAATAATGAAATTTCATCGGATTTTGATTTTAACTCTTAAAGCAATTTTTTCCCAAGTTACTGACTACTGTTCACCATGAAGACAAGGCCCTATGGCACTTATAATAATCTGACCTTTCAATTCATTAAAAGTAATAAAATACTTTATTTCTCAATGCATCTTTATGCCAAAGACCAAGGGTCTTGACTGAGGTTTGTAGGCTGCCTGCAGAAGAGATATGATATAGTAATAATGGTTATTGTTAGAAGTTCAATTTGCTGAATGATCTTTCTTAAAAAGGGTAGAAAAAGTTTGGTTTGAATTAAGTTAAACAAATCTGTTCTTAAACTTGTAACTTCTCAAAGTTCCCTGTGTTCCTACGTACTTGATCGTGATGCTCAAGAAAATTGGGAAGTGCTACTGTTTACTGAATATTCCAGGATTTTCCATACTACACCAAAGTAAGTTATCCCACTCTCTCAGCTCACTGTCTCCTTCACCACCTCACATGAAGTACTGGATTATCATTGCTCTGGCACAGAGTTGGAGGAGTCTTCTTTCACCCCTCTTCCAGGTAGTTTTATTTTCCTATGTAGTGCTGTTTGTCCTGTGTTTGTACAGTTCAGAAGTGTTCAACTCATAAGAAAATAAATCTTTAACTAGATGAGGCATGGAAAGAAATAATTAAGAGAAAATAATTATTGTTTACTTGATAGAATTCTGGTTAAATTCAACTACATAAGAGAATTTGTCTCTACAAACGCCCTGTAAAAAAAGGAAACATTTTAAAAATCACTGACTTGATAAAATCTCTGAGGGTAATTCCATTTAATTGAGATTTAAACCTTTTCTAATCTATATGTATCCACTGGACAAGAAGCAGTGAAACTTAAGATGCTGTACTGGGCCAGGACTCAGGAGAATTAGGGGAAATATTTGCTATCCAGAATCTTTTTAGGAAACTTCAAGCATTTTCTGAGTTCCTCAATCTAGAACCATTCTAGGTAATTGTGATTTCCAAGAATTTCTCTCTGTTTTGTAGGAATTCTATCTAGTATTTTTCTAGGTATTTCCCAGTCCTTTTCAGGAATTTCTTGGAAATGTGCCTTGCTTTCTTTAAATTTCCATGTACTTTTGAGTATTTTTTTTGTCCATAACCTTTCTGGAAATTTCCCATTGCTTTGTAGCAATTTTAAATTCTAGAACACTTCTAAAAGTCATTGAATGGTTTTGAGGAAGTTCACTGTGCTTTCTAAAATTTCACTGAGCTAGAAATTTTATAGGACTTTCAATGAGCAATTTAGGAGTTTCAGTGCACTTTTGGGGAATTTTGCACTTCATTTGAAGATTTTAAAGTTGCTTCTCAGGACTTTTTCTGAACCATTCTAGCAGTTCCATAATACTTTCTAAATTTGTATGTATATGTGCTCTCTGAGAGTCCCTTGATCTAGAACCTTTGTGGGAAAATTCAAATGTTTTCTAGGTATTTGCTCATCATGGTCCTTTTCTGGAATTCTTCTGTTTAGAATATTTCTAGATTTTTTTTTTACTCTAGAACCATTCTAGGAACTGAAAATATATATATTCTGCAGAGATATATTTACAAAATAACATGTGACTGTGTAAAAAGAACCAAGCTTAAAATAAAATAGGCAGTGAATTACAGTAGCTTACAGGAGCAACTTATGTCATGGAATTTGCACCTGCACTAGTTATAAAATCTACCTGCCAAATCCATACTGTTGGGAGCCAAGATGTGGTATCAGACTGATTAAATTAACACCTTCAGCACAACAAAGCATTATGATGCCAGACTTTGTAACAGCACAATATGATTTATAGTTGACTCAATTTTAATGATCAGACTCAAGATCACTGTTCTTGAATAAGTTTCCTGTCTGACATGGCAGAGACCCACAGTCATTTAATTCTCCTGTTGGTTGTAAATTAATTAAATAGATTGTATATAAATAAAATAACATTAATTTATTTCCTGGCTATTTTTTATCTTGTTCATAAAGTGTAAGCTGTGCCGGGGGAGATTGGGGTTGGATGTAAGGAGGAATTTCTTCATGGAAAGGGTTGCTAAACACTGGAATGGACTGCCCAGGGAGACACCATCCCTGGAGGAGTTCAAGCAACAACTGAGCATGGCATTTAATGGCATGGTCTAGTTGACAAGGTGGTCAAAGGTTGGACTCGACAATCTTTGAGGTCCTTTCTAAACTAAATGATTCTGTGAATTACCACTGTCAGATATGTTTTAGGGCATATTTAGAAAGAAGTGATTTTATGATATTTCATCAGTCTTTTTTCTTTTGCCCATAGAGTTTCTGAATTTATAGACAGAGGCATAAACTTTGTCAATAATAATCTATCTGCTTAAGCCAAACAGCATTCCTTTCAAAACTTAGCAGAACTAATTCCTTACTGCAAAGACTAGTTTGCACTTCCAGAGCATTCTTTACCTGCAGAACCTGCAACTGCTTTATAAATTATGGCTTTGATAACCCAAAGTACTAAACAACTCTGGAATATCACCCAGAATTCCTTCTTCCCTCAGTATTTTTTGTGGAGCTCTGTAAACACAAGCAGCCATGAACACGAATGTGCTCAAGCAGGATCCAGTGCCAATTCCTATTGAGGCTCTTTTAGCAGAGACACAGCATCTTCAAGGACTGAGTGTGCTCAATGTAATATTTCTTGTGAAGAGGGTTAGAAGCACTCTCTGGTACCTGCAGGCACAGATACCTGGGCATTAAGGAAGTGCAAGTGCATGTGAAAAGACCACATAAGAAACAAAGCACAACTGAAGGAGAAGTGTCCTAGATCTTAGTTTCATTGCTCTGTGAATAAATGCACTGATTGCTCCCACTATTTAAGTAAATATTATGCAGGGTCTAGAGAAGAAGGTAATAAGTTTTCCTCACAGAGAACTTGCTATAAGGAACTTCAGCCCTGAAGTGAGCTTTGGATTGTTGACTTACGTGTGTAGATAGAGATCAGTGGTACTGCCGAACTGGATGGCCTTTTGGGCTGATTCTTTCCCAGTCCAATTGCTGAGTGTCTGCAGAAGCCACAGACAGCAGCAAAAACCACCACTATTTTTTGGATGTAGCACACTGATTTGTCCCTGTTTGAACAGTCAAGGTCTTTCAATGTTAACAGTTTTGTCCCAGTCAGCTAGAGAGAACCACCGTCATATGTTCCTTAAAATACCTTTTTAGAAACCAAATAAAATAATGGTATTACTTGAAACTAAAAAGGCTTTAAAGTAGCAGTCCTTTAAAATACAATAGTTCAGGCTCGTCTGAGATTTCATGAGTTCTGTAATAATGCAGCTGTTTTCCTCAGGGTGTTCTCACAAATTCATCAAAAACTCTGTTATGAGCATTCTGAAACCCCAAGGAAAGCAGCTGTGTTTTTGACAAACTGGGCCACATTTTCAACACCTCTAGCAAAAGAGACATTTATAGAGGAATTCTATGCCTTATATATCCATGAACAACATATTTTTTTAACACTAACAATACACAGTGCTCTTAGCAGAAGATTACACAGCAAAACAGCCCAACTGAACATTGAGTTGGACCAGAATATGAAATTAAAACCCTGACCTCCAGCAAAAGACTTGCCCTAAACTTACAATATGCCACCCAGAGTGAACTTAAAGACCACTAGGGAAATCACTGAATGTTATAGGCATGTTAGATGCGAACTTTCCAGGTTTTTTAATCCTTTTCCTTTTTTTTTTCGTTTTAATGTGTTCCTAAAACTGTAAAAGTGTACAGAATTAGTGACGTTAGTAGGAGATCTTGTTGACTGGGTTTACTACAGTATCAATGAAATACAAAATCTGGACAAGGTAGGGAGTATCCCATTCTTGTGTAACCCATTCCTGCAAGGGTTTATTTTCTTATTTTTTTTTCTGTCAGTCCAGAAGTGATTATTGACCCAAATATCATTTTTACTGCTTTAAGTCTTGCACAAGTTTCATAGAGGTTGTAGTCTGTACATATTTTATACCATTTTTTTTTTTTTCTGCATCTGCTCAACCAGTCCTTCCTGGTTTTTGAAAATGTTATTTCCTTCATGCTTTACAGACACATTCTTTATGTACTAAACCTGTCTTTCTTTAATACTTTTCAACAGTATATGTTTTATCACAACAGTTTACCCATTATTTTTTAAGGTTTAATTTTTGAGTTCTTAAATTTAGTTTCCCACTTAGGCAGCCTAGCTGAAGTGTCTTTAGTTCACTGACTTTCCTCAGCCTACTCTTCCTCTCCATATTTTAATATTAGTATGGAAGTTATTCAGATAAGTATATTGTCATTTCCTTTTGAAATGTCTGTTCATCTAGATGTCACTAGATTTTCCAGGTGAGCTGTGGCTAATCCATTTCCTTTTAATGTCATCCTTTTAATACCTCGTTCTTTGATCCTCATTTCTCAAGATATGCTTTCTCCTTGTCCCTTTCTTTGATCTTTATCTCGTTATCTCTTTCTTTTATTGTACTCAGCTTTCTGAGTTACATCTGAGTTGCATCTCCTTTTCACTTTCCTTCATCTTGCACTTGCCACTCCATTGCAAGGTTTCATCCATCAACTACATTCTTCAACTACCCTTTTTTTGGCCTTTCAGGGGAGCACTTATCTGGTGGGTCTTTTGATCCCAGTCTATAGGCTGTTTAATTTCATTTCATAGATCATTCTTCTTTCCTCAAAGATGTCTTAGTTTCCTATGCAACTTAATTGTATTCTTCCCTCGTGTCTAGCTCTTCTGTTTTCACTTTTTTGGTTGTTCTTAGCCTCAGTCATCTTGGTGCCAGCACAAGCCTAGGTTTCAACCTCACATTCCTCATTGACATGAAAGAAATGCACCATACTCTGATTTTTCTCATTAGATGATAAATAACTCTAATTCCTTTACATATGCTCAAAAGGCATGATCATTTCTTAAGCAGGAATCTGGTTGATTTTATGCATTTAAATTTTGTATCCATAAATGTTAATTCTCATAGAATTAAAATTCAGTTTCTGTTGCTGTTTATTAAGCTTCCCTGTTCCTGAATTTAATATACATATATGAAAACTGAAAATTAAGATTTTTTGTAACTTCATGAAAGAATATGAATATGAATTATAGAGATTCTTACTAGCTGTATATCAGTGAGCAAAATGCTAAAAGAAGGCACAAGTACTCTTCCACTTCCAATTCTAGGCATAGGTCAGAAGTCTGTAACTGTTAATTGCATGTAAATTGGTATTTTTAGAGGTGAATGCTAAGGACTATTGGCATTTTTTTATCTTCATCCTTCCATGTGATAAAGATTAGAAGATATTCTGGATGAGTTATCAGAATAAGCGTCCTCTGATAAGTTCAAAAGTCTGAAACATGTCCATATTTTGGAACATCATTCTTTTATTTTTTCACTGACAGATGTGTGAAAGTGAATGGCAAGACTGAGAGAGAACTTAGTTGGTTTAAATTAGTGCATCTCTGCTTCAGTCAATAAATTTACAGTATCATAAAATAACCTAAATCTAGTCCACTAAAGATAGTCCTTGCTTTTGAATCATTTCTACTAAAGAATAATTAAGATTATACTTTCTCTTGATTGATTTCCATTGATTCAGCAGGAATTAAATTTAAAAATAAGAAAATATGTATTTGTTAAATTTACATTTGGAAATACTGTCAAATGCTCCTCTTAAGTGGCAGACCCCTGTGTAAATAAAAGTATGGAACCTAAGTGGGCATCTTAATTACAGATTTAGAGCATAAGTTTCAACAATTTATGTCTAATCAAGTTCTTTAAAAGGAGAAGAGTAGGAATGTTAAAACTTTAGGGTCAGATGCAGTAAATTAGTGAGCTGTATGAATGGCTTCATGCAAAGTATGATATCAGTCAGTGCAGAAATTCCCATTAACTTTGGTAAGATCTGAATCGGACTTAAAATGTGCTAAAGGCTACACAGCAGAAAATGTTTGCATGTAAAATCAATGTAGTCTTGTTAAGTACTGTGAATATGCTTGCAGTTCACTCCTGTTAGCCTTGCCAGTAGACAGTCTTCAAACTTTGTTTCTCTAATTCACTTATGGTTGTACAGTACGGGTTTACAGCTTCTTAGCCACAACTAATAACATTTTGGTATTTTAATATTTACCCGGCCCAGAAATCTCTTCACAAAGTAGAGATAGTAGAAAATGGTAAGGTAGTAAATGAAAAGTAGGCTCTGATGTCTGCAGTTATACAGATATGTGTTTTATTACATCTTTCGGTAGATTTTGCAACACTAAAAATTGATGCAAGAAAACTGGAAGATGACCTGCAGAGGATTTCTCTTATAAATGAAACATCAGACAATTAAATAGTGAGGATGAGAGGGGGGAGAATATAAATTAGTGCTCCTATTATCTGTTGAATATTGAGTCTATCCCATAAATTGATTGAAGTAGTGCAAGAAAAGACAGGAGGTAGTCATGAAATCCAAGAATATTTTATCTGTACAAGAAGGTAGAATTAAGTTTCCTAACTTTTACTGGTGCATTCTGTATCCTTAACAAGGATTTTCTAACATGATAAAGTGTCAGGGATTGTATAGAGTTACTGGCATTACTGTTTTCACTCATGTTACATGCCAGGCATCATAGATATTTCCTACGTACGTTATCTCTGTGGAGAGTATGATCTTTTGAGGCAAAGGTATCAAAGTGCAAAGCACTTTGATTTATGGTCTTACTGACTAGGAAATTACTCAGGAATGCTTGTGAGACGGGGGATTTTGTTGGTGGAAATCAGGGCTTTGCAGGCTGTATCTGCACATGGATATCAGGAAGGAAAAGCTGTGACACAGAGGAGCTCCTGGCCAGCCTGTGCTGGGGCTGTGCCACCCTGTGGGGACAAGAGCAGTGTGTCCTCAGGCCATTGCCCCAGGCTTTGTCCAGCACAGGCTTCTGCAGAGCTGCAAACATTGAGCTGGAGCCCTGGTTTCCATCACACTAAGGGAGTTGCAACAAACCAAAACAGGCTGCAAAGGACAGTGTAACTGCCAGCTTCCCAGCAGTTTTGGTTGGGAAGTCAGGGAATGGATCAGGCTTTGGTGGCTGCCCATACACACACTGGCCCTGTGGCTACACAACAAAACACCTCAACTCATAATGAGTCATGACTTTCCAAAAATTTAACATTCCAGACAGAAGTGGGCACAAGGACACACAGACATATTAAATGGAAAATTTCCTGTCCTCAGTAGGCACATTATTAGTTATGATTCACCAGCTGTGCCTGTGGGATTCAGTGGATTTTCCGCACAGTGCCTGGAGGTGTGTTTGTCAGGATGGGCTTGCTGCAGTTGTTGCTTGCCCAAGTGCTTCCTCTGTGTCTTGTGTCTTCTGGTTTTGAAGGAGCTACATGAATGTGGCGAGATGTCCCTGAGAAACACGTACAAGTGTATATACAGAGCATGATACTGGCAAGGGTGTCACTGGGGATATCACATGGTTAGAGACATGTAACCCATACGCAGCGTATGGGTATTCCCTCAGTATTGCCCTTGGTGTCACTGCTTTATTAACAACTACACTTGGTAAAAAACTGAGTAATTTACTGTGTGTATACATGTAGCAATGCTTGGAACAAGTTCCAAAAAAAACCCCAAAAATAACAATAATGAAAGTATCCTTGTTTTGTAGCACATGTGCTGCAGCAGTGTGGGAGCACATATGGACAGGATGTTACTCAGTTATTAGTGAGAGATGGTTGTTGCATCTGATTTTACAAACACTTTTTAGAAAAGCTACTCAGAGAAATGTAGCTGACATCTGGTCTTTCTGAGCTGCTTAATCCCTGTCCTAAGGAACCTATTGTTTCACAGTACATCTGAAAAGTGTTGTCCTTTTGTGTTATAACAGCCTTCGTGGTATGACATTTGTATTTTTTATGACATATGTAGAGACTATGTGTCAATATGTGCATGAATATTTTTATGACAGATCACTGAGGAATAGCTAATTTGATTTTAGTAGTATTTTTCCAAAGCTGTAAAATTATCTTGAAAGGACAGTAATTTTTTTTGTTACTCTTTGAAATCCATGATACCAATGTTTCAAGGACAAAGTAAATAATTCAAAACAAATCTCAGCACTCAGATTTAGGATTATACTCATGCTTTTCACAATAATTAAACATGCAAACTTATCATGTTTTGTTTATGGAATAAATTTTTAATATACATTAAATACAATCTGTTTCATCTTAGTAAATATATGCCATTTTTAAACATTAATTGCCGCTTGGTTTGTACCAATACCTTTCATTGTTTAATGGACTAGGTTTTGTCTGCAAAAGAATTGTAGTCAAACAGCAAGCAATGTCTGTTTGATTTACAGCACTGTACGATATAGGGTAGCACCTTTATTTTTAGAATTCAGAGGTAAAAAGTTTTCTTGATTTTCATATTGTCTAGTTAAATGAAGTTTTATAAAATAAATTCTGTAACATTGTCCAGGAGAAACTGACACTATTAAGTTAAAAACCTGTAGTCAACAAAGTTTTGCTATACCGGCTGTGAATTAAATAATGGACTTTTTCCATTTAAACAGTTTTTATAATTAAACAATTGTTTCCTGCTTCAAATAAATCAGTTATCCCAAACAGCAATATTGTTAATACCACTTTATAAATATTCATGCCTACAGAATCATGGTTGTATTCCAATATCAGAAAACTATTTTGTATTCATTCTGCAGTTTCAGCAGGGACCTTGCTCTAGAGCTGTAACTTTGTGACTCTCTTAGTTCCAGCTGCATCTTGTAAATCTTTGGCCAGTTTTATGGATATGCTCATCCTTATGAAATCATACCAAAAATTACTCAGAATCTTAGTACAGCATCCAGTTTAGGATACTGGCCTAGAAGTTGAATCAAATCCCATTTTAGAACTGGGAAAAATGGGCTCATTTTTCCATCATCTTTTTTTAGCACATGAACTGTGGCAGTGCCCAGGAACTGGCATCTGGTAGTAGCCACCAACACAAACTGATCCTGCGACTTTCAAAAGGTTTACAGCACACAGTTATTGCATGTGGGGTCACCACAATTTTGACAATATAAGACACCAGCTTAGATACTGAATGAGTGTGATGATAAAACTCCTTTTCTGTCCTGTAAGTAGTTTCTCCTCAAGTATAGATGAGCTTTAAAATGCCACAATGTTGTAGTGGGTAATTTTGTAGCATTCAAATCAATAGCTCTGGCATATCAAGTGACTGGAATGAACTACTTAAAATGAGCTTTGGACGTTTTATCTTGTGATAGATCCTTTTTGATATTAGATCTGTCTGATGGATATGTAGTGATTTCATGGAACAAACAATTTGCAATTCCAGACTGATATTAAACACAGAGGTTTTATTCCCTTTCCAAGAAACATTGCTTAAATAATTTAGGTTCATAACAGGTATCTTATTTTATCCCTTCAGATATATTTAAAATTATTATTGGCTAAATTATTTTCTTCTTTTCTTAAGATGTCTTATACATTCACTTAAAAAGATCTCCAATAGAACCTTTTTTTTCCACAGTATTTTTAAAAAAATGGAAATGTTTTCCAAAGGGGGCTATGAGCAAATGTGGGCTGTGGAAATGAGACAAGTTAAAAAGAAAAGTTCAGTGGCTTATGCAAAAGGAAAAGTCTCTGTTGAGCTCCAGGAAGTCTAACACCATTTCAGAACACTTTTTTTTTCTGTAATTCACTTTCTGATCAGTTACTGCATTGTAATATTTACCAACATATCCTATACCTGAACCAGTTTTTCTAGGAAGTACCATGAATCCTTCATTCATTTAAAGGTCAGGAAAAGGATTGTAAAGACCATGGTTTTCAGAGCTGTTGCTGACAATAAAAATGTGCAGTGCTGCCAATGTACAGAGGAAGAAAGAGAAGAATGGAGAGACTTCCATTTATAATAAGATATTCATTTTTCTAAGTCTAAACCTGGAAATACTAAATAATTTTAAAAATGCAAAATCTGAAAGAGGTGACCATCTCTTATTATTCAGACCTGCATTTTTTATATTTTTTTTTTAGTATTTCCATAATAATCAGGACTATTTTGTTGATTAGATGTATTAAAACAATAACTTTGTGTTTATGTGGGTATTTATATATTCCTACATCAATTCCAGAAAGTCCTGAAAGTCCTGGGAGTGTTCAAAGCCAGTTTGGATGGGGCTCTGAGCAACCTGATCTAGTGGAAGGTGTCCCTGCCCATAGCAGGGTGTTGGAATGAGATGATCTTTAAGGCCATTCCCACCCAAACCTTTCTACAATTCTATGCATTTAAGCGCTCCTCAGCTGAGTTTAGAGCACCAGGTGTGCACCAGACATAAACAGGCATTGTGCTGGGGAAAAGAAAATACATCCTAAAGTTGGGAAAAGATGCTGGAAAAAATTGGAGCAGGAACAAGTGTAGTGAGGCTGGATCATTCCTCCCTATAAGACTTGTGAGCTTTGTTCTGTTCTATTTCTGTGGCCCTTTCACCCCTCTGTCCAGAGGAGAGCTACAAACTCCCATGCTCCAATCTGAGCACACCAACTGCCTTCATCTAACAATCTGAGACACTCATCTCCTCTGTGATTGCTTTGAGCCTTTTATGTATTAGACAGGGTAACAAATAGAAGCATTTAGAGAAATATTTTCCTAACTTCTGCTATCTCAGCAGTTTCTGCCACTGTTGTTAGCATTATATCTTCTAGCAGCTTGACTTTTAAACATTAAGTATCAGCCAGCACAAACCAATAAAAGAAATAAATTGTAACAATCTAACCCAGTATATTTATTTTCAGAAGTGTACGTATGCACAAACACATATATGTGTGTGCACACACACTGATACAATAATTACACATAACCCTGAAGGAGATAAATATCTGGTTTAGAATCCATTAGTGTAACTAAGACCAAGAGGATATGTGCACTTAATGATGAATAATTTTCCCCCATTTTTTTTTCTGTCAGAATTATCTTCTCACTCATACAAGCAGCTTTCCCCTTGCTATAAAATCTCCATTAGATGGCTACATTCATTATAGTACTATCAAGCATCTCCATCTAGATATGAGTTTCTTGCTTCACTTCGTTTTTTGCTTTACTCCTACACAGCTCTCTCTCAGTTCACTGATGCCTTCAGCTGCCTACAGAGTTTCACAGAATGCAGGAGTTTGTGAATGCAGATGTAGCAAAGCAATTCAGCAACTGTCCTCTGCCTTCTCAAACCACTCGCTCTCCTCATCATTGCTACATCTAGATAAAAATATTTTGACAGTAGTTTGTTTATGAGTGATATCTCTACAGTATCAACAGAAAAACAAACAGAACTTAAAGAAATAGTTGTATGGAATACTAATGTATCTGTTCCATAAACAATTTCTCTTACTCCTTAACAAAAATATCCAGCTGAAACCTCAAGAGCCTTACAAGGACAGAGTCACTCTTTGAACTCTTCATAAGTAAATATGCTCATAATGGGATTGAGGTTTTACTGTTTCCAGGGTTTATTTTATGGTACAAGAGGTTAAATCCTATGCAAGTAGAACATGGGTGATTTGTGCCCTCCATCGTGTGGGAGTAGTCCACTTATCCTGACAAGACAGCCTGTGGGTTTCAGTAGTCACAGCCAGGTTGTATTAAACACTACTCTCTAAAAGAAATATAGGTAAATTAAAAGGATTTGTGTGTTTCACACCCCAATGTCATCTCTGAATTTCATTTTTGATTTATACACATCACAATTAATAATATAGAATTAGTCTATTGCATGCTTAGGTCTGATTAAGGTATTGATTTGTAAATTCTGAAGGGACTTGAGTTTAACCTAGGCCTAAAGCAAACAATATCAATACTGTGTTTGCTGTAAAATTTGTATGCAGCTATATTTTAAAAATTTCTCAGGCAGCTAATATTTGTGCTTGTGATTACTAGATATGACTAAAAAGTAAAACAAGAAAAAAACAACCAAAGAAAAACCCACCACCACCCCATACATGTTTGCAAATGTGTTTATGTTATAAAGCAATACAATTCAAACTTGAGTTATTTATAAAAATGTCGGGCACTCACAGCATTTTTATCATCATAACTTGGACTTCAGTCATGATAGTATTCTCATAGTGATCCCAAAAATAAATTCTAAGCAGGTTTAAATTTGAGTTAACCTTAATAGAATTATGTCATTTTTGCATCAGTGTCCTGGTTAAAAGCTGGAGCAGGTATTTCAGCTGAATAGTAACTTGGCTGCTGCACAGACTGAGAGGGACTCTGTCAGTGAAAAATAATCATGTTGTGATCCAAAATGTAATCTTGGTCATCATCCAAAGCCCATTCCCCTTAGAGCTCACTGGAAGTTGAGTGCAGCTAAAAGTGCTCGTGTTTACCTTAACAGGTTTCTGGTGAGGCTGTCAGAGCCAGGAGACAGGGACACACAAAGAAGCATTCCATTGAATACCTCTGAGATAGATTTGTGTAGATTTTCTTTCCCCACAGTTGTAACTGATGCTTGAGAGGAATCTGAAGGAATACTTGAGCACAGCTGGATCAGGGCACTTTGAATTCTCACGTAAGAGAAAAGTACGAGTGAAAGATTCCAGAACTTTCACAAAAAGAGGAAACCTACTTAGTGTTGGTAGTTGATGTTTTTAAAACCAGCAGTCTGTCTAGTGTTAAGTGCAGTCATTAGAAATATATTAACATATCAACTTCTTTCCAGACAAGAAGAAGCAAGCACAACAAACAGAAAGCAACAACCATGCACAATGTTTGGCTTCAATATGATCTAGTTAATTTTATGTGCCCAATTAGACTTAAGTATTCAATTAGCTCTAGAAATCTAGCCCCAAATTTCTAAATTCAAATGAAATGAAACAAAATGTGCAGAGTTCTGTGATGACATATATTAATAATTGTCTAAGAAGCTATTTTATAAAATTTGTCAGATTCAAACCTGGTAAGATGATATACAGCCTTAAGCTATGGTCTTATTAATTTTGACTGGTACTAATTTAGATCTCAAGAAAGTTGAGAGAAATGGCCAAAATATAAATAAAAAATAAGAGCTTGTCCTATAAATCAAGAGTATGTATTTATATGGTTGTTCTGTGCAAATTTTTCTCATTCTGTGTTTTGACCTGATAGAGACCAAAAGAGTAAAACCCAAGGGTAAAACAAAGCATTTTTATACTCTGATCCCATTCACAGGAGACAATGGTATGTTTCTCACTAGGGAGTTAAGATGTGATAAATCTGATATGTTTGTTTGGTGTCTAAACAACCTCTTTTCCTCCACTTGGGGCAGTTTTCCCACTGTGTGCTGCTTTAACCCTCAGTCATATTATATATTGATAATCTGTAAAGATATTCAGATATCTCAGGACTGCCAATGTTTAATGGTACGTTCACTACCCTCCTTCAGTTTTTCATGGCATTCCTTTAACATAATATAACAAAATCTATTATTATAGGAGAAATGATCAGCAAAAGTATGCACTTTATACCTGAGATGTTGATAAATAAATGGAGGTTAGAAGATTGTTTGGAGTAATTCTAAGTAAAGTACTATTATACCTGGGTTTATAGCTTTTCTGGTTATTTTGTTATTTCTTAACAAATGGAAATTTTTATTTGAATTAATAATAATAATGGGATTTCTATTTCTTACCACTAGATTGAAAGCTGATTATGAGTTTGCATTCCTGCATTTTGTTATTAAAAGAAGTAAAATAAAGAAGGTTGCAATTTCTTGTCATCATAAAAAGGAGAGATAAAAGAAATAAATTTATTATTTGCTGTATCAAGCAAGTTGTTTTTCATACTGAAAAAAATAGGACCACATTCTGACCACTGCCACCTTTGCCAAAATCTCTCTAAAATGAAGAGTTATTAAAAGCTAGTCCAAACTTCAGAATTTATTTCAAAGTTCCTAAAAAATGTACAAGTATTTTTACAACAGGATGGGTCTTTGCTTAAAAAATAGATGCTCATAGAAAGGACAGTTATTAAAACCTGCTTTTCAGAAACATTATTCTCTAGGCTTATTTAAATTCATGGAGTTTTTGACTAGGTGGCATGGCATGTGGGCTCAGTGTTTTGCATGAGTATGGACTAAATGAAAATACATTAGTGTATCAAGCAGCTCAGAAATATGGCTGAACTACAAAATGTAGATTGCTTGGTTGGGTTGATACAGGAAAAGGAAAATTTTGAATTAGTAATCCCAGTCATGCTGTTTTGGCAGTGTTGACTAGCTTGAGATCAAGGGAAGAAATCAGACAACTGCTGAATTGGACCTTTGTTGGAAATATGACTTCTGCAAACAAATTAAAGGAAAAAATCACAACAAGTTAATAATTTTCTCAAGAAAGATAATAAATTTATTAACATGGCTTTATTTCAAAAGGTGTGAAAATGTCAATAAACAAAACAGAAATAACATATCAACTGCATCAGAAATACTGAGTGAGTAATTTCAATTGTCTAATGAGCCAGCTCGCTTTACACCAATGAATCAGGGGAAATATTTCTATACTAGTGCAGGAATGAATGTTACATACAAATATGTAAGCAGCAGGAAAAGCTGTAAAGCTACCAGAATCACAAAATAGTTGTGACTGAATAGTAAGATGGATCTTTCATTTTAGTACTATTTGTAAAGAAACTTAATGCAGATAAGACTGGCTAAATAAGGCAAAGAACAATTCACAAATATTTTCAGGATTGATATCCAAATACTGTCTTTGCAGTTATATGTTTTCTTATTTGTTGTTAGCTAGTAGATGAGTGACTGATGCATGTTTATGAAAGTGTTTTGAATCTCCAAAGCTTCCTAAACATAGCTGTGAATCATTCTGGCTCAAATCCATCTTGAAAGTACAGAGTGTGTCATTTGCTGCTGTACTTGCGCCTCTTCCAGTCCAATCCAGTGTGAAAGCAAGGCCAAGTCATGGGATAATTATCTAACCTAAGAAATTTGACTGGTTCATGAAAAATCATAATGATAACAACATCACCAAAACCAAGCCAAAATTACAATATGTGTTTCCTACTTTGCATTAGTGATATTGTTCAAAATAGCAGGTGCATTTTGCAGCATAAAAGAGTAGCTCAGAGTGGGTTGTGGCAGAAATCACCCTCCTTCCCAGTGTTCCTCTCTCCTTGTTCCTAAGCCTTATGTGAGACATTCCTTTTGCCCATCAGTTGAATTCTTTCACAGTACAGTTGATTTGAGCAGGGACAGTCACACCACCAATACTTCCACTGAGTGTTGTACCAGTGGGGCAGGAATTTGTATCTGCTTTATGGCCTTTGGTTATCATGGCAAAAAAATACATATTCTGTCCATCAGGAAAGATAGGAAACCCTGCTCTAAGTTATGAATGAGAGATGATTATTCATAAACAATGAGCAGTAAATAATCAGGAGGAAGAAACTTTTTTACCTGAGGATTTCAAGCACATTACAAAAGTAGCTTGACACAATAATCCTTTATTGTTTGGTTCAGTTTCTGCACACAGAAGTTACATGAAGAAGCCAGCATCACAGTTTTCCTATTTTTCATTACAGTTGCCATATTCTAATATTTTAAAACACATAATTTAAATTTCTGTCATGTTTCAGTTATACAGAACTGCAACTTGACACACACAGCATAAACCTTCAGGATTTCAGTTGTATGATCTCTGCCTATGAAATCTTGTCATATTTGAAATAAATGAAAAGTTATATTCTGCTCTGTAGTCTGTTTTGCAGGAGAAATACACAGAATATATTCAACTGCATCCTGTGGCAGATCTATAACAGCTTAATACCTTCTATAGATTTTAAGGCTTTAAAAAACATTTACTGTGCTGAGCAAAGATGCCATTGCCAAGCTGGGTAGTGTGTGTTTCTGTACTGTCATAACAGTGATAAATAGAAGCTACTCAGGTGCCTTGAATCCATTACACCTGGAATGAGAATGAGAGCTGTCTGAGTGAGAAGAGAGATGAAGCCAAAAAATCACACAATGCCACATGATTGGTGATATGTCTTTCGAAGCTGGCACAGCGAGAAAAGGTGCCCCTTCATACCCTGCCACTGCCATTACTAGGCTTACAGGAACTTTATTTGCCTTAAAAATTCCCATTCAGTCTGAAATAATGACAGAACTGCTCTTCTTTGCCAGGAGCTCAAGACTGAAAGCCTATTTGTGGTAATTTTAGGTGATTGCTAATGTCACAGGAACAACATAGGAACAGGCAGTGTCAAAACCCCTCTCACAGATGTTTCCAAGTTTTTCTCACTTACATGTTCCCTCACATGGAATCGAAACCAAGTTTTTCATTGTTGTGTCCCAGCAGGCTATTGGAAAGTGTCACTTCTTTCTGGATAATAAACGTGCATAGGAGTGAGATATAGACATTATTAGGAATCCTAGGTTTCAGTTTTAGAAGCACACCGCAGCTGAGAACCGTTGATGTGCATTTCTGCCTGTGATGGCTGCACAGTGATGTCAGTGCAATGGCTTTCATTTTTAGCTGTTACTCATTTGCAGCTCCCAAGAAAAAACCTGCAGAGGCAGATGTTGCTGAGATGTGACCAAGAACCCAACACTGAACCAGTTTCACAAGTAAATGTGTGCTTGAGATATAAGTAGACAAGTGCCCACTTTCCACCTAATGTTTCTTGTTTTCTTTTACTATTAATTCAGAATTTTGGTGGTTTGGGTTTTTTTGGTTGTTGGTTGATTGGCTGGGGTTTTTTAGATTTTTTTGTTTGTTTGTTTTTTGTTTTTTCACCCTAGTATTTCAAGGCCCCACAAATTACCTTGTAGTTTGTTTGGAACAGGGGAGGGAGTGGCAAGGATAGAGATCCTGCAAGTTTTCAAGTTATTTCTAAAAACAGGCCCAGATTCCATTTTTTGTGCTCTTACTGGTTACTGGAACCTAGTGAACTTGATTTTATGTAGATAACTACTGGAAAAAAATACAATATTCCAGAGTATTAGGACATGTCAGTGTTTTCTATGAATTCCCTCCCCAGTGCAGCTTCTGACACAAGCTCATCTGGTATTTCATCCTCTATCAAACTTAATCTAAAAGGTATTTCCTGTGAATTTCAAGGGAATTTCAAAATGAGCCTATTCACACATGAAAATTAAACTGTTCCTCTAAATGGCTTTTATGAAGCCACTGGATGCCCAAAAGATATCTAGTTGGTGACATTTCAGCATTTTCAATTCCTAACCATTCAGTTAGGTTTGTTCATGGGACGTTACCACAAATATCCAACAGGCTTTAGCCAGTTCCTTCTAATCCAACTGCCAGCTGGTCATCAGCACAATATCATAATAACTAAATAGCAAATAATTCGTCATGAACTCAGGCAGTCAAAGCTGTTTATAGAGTTAGGATTTTGTATTGTTAATTAAGCACAGTCGGATGACAAACTGCCCCTGTACAGCGGGTGTGGTAACGATTGGCACAGAGCAATTACACATTATGACAATTAATTCTAATACAGCAGAACTGTGAGGGTCACTGAGGTCATAACAGTGAGCTGTAAATGACTGATCAGAAATCATATTGATCAAAGGTATTCTTTTCATCTACAAATATTAAACTTTCGTGTCTCCAGTGCTCTGTTGGCTACTTTGTTAATAACACTCGTGTTATTACAACACACAGGCCTCCCTCAGGTCAGAAAGATAGTTGCCCACTTAGCTGAAATTCAATGAATTCAATTAAACATGCAGCCTTGGGCTAGTGTTCTAAAATAATATTAATTTTGAGCCTTTCTTGCAGCCTTGGAATTTTTCCTTAATTGTATTGAACATCCTCAGGGTCCATGTATCTGAGGAAGGGAGTACAGGGTCTGAAACAAGCCATCTTTTTGGATTCACCACCAGATGTGTTTGTTTAAGATAAGGCCCAATACTTTCAAATCTGACAGAGCAGAAGGAGGCATAATAATTACTGGCACTGGAAAAGTAATATTTTGTGAACTAAATCCTCAGCTAGGGGAAACTGAGAAACCAGTCTGATGTTAGCTGAGTTATGCACATGTTTACCAACATAATCTGTTCCTCTGCATGGAAGTGTATTTCTGTTTATCTTTTGTTTCTATACCTAAAAGACAATGAAAGCAGGATTAACAGAAGTAACAATGACCTGTACTTTTTTCTTCATATGGTGCAGAAAATACTGAGAGATGAATGCTTATCAGCAATGAATTTCAATAAATAATTTATTGGTGGCTTTTTCTCTGAAGTATGTATAGAAAAATATTTACAAAAGAAAAACACAGAAAAATGAAAGATTTCAAAAACTGTAAAAATTCACTAATTTAAACAAATAGTGATTTTCACTGAGAAATCCTAGAACTCTTGGAGTCAATGGAAACATGATACTTCAGAGCCTTGAATTCCTTCCATCCAAATTCATTACAAGCCACAGATTAGTGGCTAACCCCCAAATTTTCCATACACTATATGCAAGTTTGTTTCTCCTTAAAAGATTTAAGTCTAGAACAAAGATAATGTTTATGAATTAAGGCCTGAAGGCATAGCATGCAAAATAATAAAAGCTAATTCTTAAATGTTAAAATGTCTTTTATTTTACAAAGACTATGCAATGGCTGTAGAAGCTGGAAGTAATTCTTTAGCTTTAGAAAATGAGTTAAAAGTTCACATACTTGTTTTCCCCAAGCCTTACCATCATTCCAGGTGATTCGGTGGAAGAAAAACTATTTAGGCTCCTAACAACCCAGAATTAAAATGTCCCTGTGACTCAAAGTGGATATGACCATCCCAAAGTACTTTGTAAAATATAAGATCTGATTGTAAAGATGTATTTTTATAGAATTTCTCTCACATCACCAATTGCTTAGGCAGCAGATCTATAAATCTAAGCTTAAAAATTGCAAAGATGGGCTTATGGACAAAGAGAGAACATCAAGGATTCCCCTTGATCTGACTGCAAAATCAAGGTTCAAATAGAGTCACTTACACAACCAAAGGAAGATAATGTCTATATGACTCACTAGTTAAAGAAAAATTATGGTGTCCTTAGTCAGAAAGATTCAGTCATAGTATTTTGTATAGTATTATTTTGTGCAACTTCATCAATTTTTGATTAATGTAAAAAAACTTATACCATTAATAAACTTCAAGATAAGAGCATGGTGTGCATGCTTTTATAGCCAGGACACAAATTCTTGAGTTTGAAAAAACAACGCACTTTTAAAATTTTTCAGTGAGTTTCTCTTCATGGGTCAGAGTCTTAGCTGATGCAAGTTATCTTTTGTTCATTGAAATCAGGGAAGTAATGATAATTTACAATGGCTAAAGATGTGGCTTACTATTTAAAATAAAATGTTCAGTTGCCGAATTTATGAGGATATAATTGAGATACTCTTAAAAAAAATGCTTTAATTTTCTCATTTATAATGAAGGTATAGAGTGGGGAAATGGACAGACCATGAAATGATTAGACAGCTTGTGTGACTAATAGGAATACTGTCCCTAAAGGGGAAAAGAACATCTTACCAATACAAGTGTACTCAATTAGAGTTTTAAATTAGAGTGTAATTATGTTTTTTAAGGCAGAAAAAAAGAAGAAAGCTTTTAATCTTCTAGGTGGCCTCATTTTAGCAAAAAGACAAATTTAGGAAGTGTTTTGGCTAAGATGATGCTGTGCATCTTATAAGTTTGGACTAAATCCAACCACTGAAGGGCTGGAAACTGTTGCATTATCTTTCTTGTACCCGTTTTTTAAAAGAAAGGAGAAAACACCCCATCAAAACAACAGCAAAACAGGCCCAACTATTCACATTCTTACTTACTTTTTTTCTGGAAAATGAAAGGATTATTTATATCAATGACTTATAGTAAATACAATGCAACATTCTAGATTTTTTTCTTTGAGGTGAGTTGTATCTGAGGAAAAACAATGGCAAAACACCAAATTGTGAAGCCTGAACGTGCAGACCCAAGTGTCTGTTCACATGTTGACAGGTATTACGTAGAACATGTTGCATGTCTTGCCTTTTGGCTCCTGCAAGAACAGTGGAGCTTTGACTATTTCAGTATCTCAGAGCTAGTGTAGTAACATAATTTTGCATGCAGGTTATTTAATCTTTTCAGTGCAGGTTTTTTTTCTTGGGTTTTTTTTTTTTTTCCAACAAGAAATACTTTACATATGAAATGCAATCTCAAAATTCAAAGTGAATTTCGAGTTTCAAATAAAAAAGTTCTGATGTTTCTGAGAAATGTATCAAAAATGGAAAAAAAAAAGTGCTTATAGGACAGAAGCAGAAAGCAAATAAGTGATTAAACTACAAATTCAGTTGGTAGCTATCCTTTAATACAAGGTTAATAAATAGGTGGGGGTATTTATGATGGGAAGAAGGAATTACCATTATGGTCTGGACTAGCCCTTACCAACAAAAGCTGCAGACAGCACCTGAAGGAAACTTCAGAGTAAGCTGAACCATATTTTCTAATATATTTAGGTACTTAAAGAAGCAAATAAGCTAATGATGAGCTTTTCTTAAAACATAGATCTTTCAAGATACTTAGACATCTAAGAGTTCCTAAAACTTTCAGGCCTTAGGGATTCAGTCTGTCCAAATGATGCTCAGCTACTGGCTGAGCATCATTGCCACAGAAGTTACCACCAGGAAAACTTATATTTTATAACCATACAGATACATGTACAAATAACTTAAATTTTTCTACTGGGCTCAAACAATCAGTCACTAAATCCTAAGCAGCCTTCATAACAGCCTGTCCACTTGAGAAATTCATAAAGATAACATAGTAAGAAGATGCAAGAGCCACTGTCCTAAGCTGATAACCAACTTGTGAAATAGTTATACAATATTGTATCTCTCTGACTCAGATAAGGATGTAAACCTGTTCTCCTTCTTCCCCCGCCACCACTCCCGCTGAACTACTGTAGGATCTTGGACAGTCTGGGTCTCTTCCTTCTTCTGAAGCCAACAGTCTTCACAGGGGAAAAAAAGACCTCTGGTGCAGTTCTGTAACCCTGTAGTTAGTGCACCTGCCAGAGGAACCTGGAGGTAGCTGCTTTCCTTGTAACAACTGGGGAACTAAAAACAGAGGTACTGCGTCTTCTAGTGCTTGTGATGTGTGCAGTGAAACAAAGGGAACATCTTTGCCCAGATATATAATGCAAGTTCTAACTAGTCTAAGATGAAACAATATTTTGCTTCTTACCTTTTATTTGTTTTAAAACAAAGTAGCATATCTATAAAGTAAAAATAATAATGGGTTTATAATTACAGGGGGCACTGTAGAAACAGAAGGCTGCAGTCAAAACAAGAGTTTGCCCAACTATATGTTTATCACCTTAAAATAAGAACTAAGGGGAATAAAGATCCCTGAATGCAAAGAGGAAGTTGGCAGTGTAAAGGAGACAGGACATGCACACAACTCTGCTGTGATCTCTGTTCTGTTTCAAGGTATCACTTGGCTTTTTCTCATTTGCAGCTTCAGGATGCCAGCACAGAAATGGAATACAGCAGCTAAGGCATGGAGGCATCTGGAACTTTCTAACTGTGAGTACAATCAAAATTGATTTACTGTATCCAATGTATTAAAACAGATAACCAAGTAGATAATTGCATGCATTTTAAACAACTACTGGACTGGAAAACTGTAAAACTAAAAAGAGAAGGTAGAAGAAATGTGCTCTGGTGATTAGCTGGGAAGATTATTAGACTGGACTTTTTCTTGAGATTGCACAAGAAAAGGAAATTTTCACCCTCATAAACTGAATATAATGAAGCCTTTATTTCAATTTTTTTCATTTACTATTTTGCCTTTTTTGTTTGCAATAGATTTGACACCTGCTGTTTTTACTTCATGCCTTCACCTAATATCACCATTTCTCGGGGTAAAAGTATTATTTTTTTATAATAATACCTTTGGAATTGCTTTCCCCATTATGGCTTAAGTATTTTTTATCAGAGCGATATGATCTAAGCAGTAACCAGGAAGATCTTGCAAAGGCATTCATGCTTCCCCATTCCTTTCAGAATACTTTATATCAGTATGCCTTGGAATCTCTACTTTGTGCCCAAAAACACTCACGCAGAATCTGAGAAATAAATGACCTGTAACCTGAAATAGTCCAGGTTCACATAATACATTGATTTTGTGGGTCTGCTGGGAACATTCCTATCTTCATGTAGCACTACCTTGCAGCAGGAAGCACAGTGCATTCACATCAGCTGACAGCAGATGAATATGTGACATTGTTCTCTGTCTTTCTGTGTTCTTTAGTGATTTCTAATTCTGACTATGAATCACACAATTGGAAGACTAGTACAGTAAGGTATCACATAAATCCTATGGTATTTCTGTTGTTGCTGCAAATGAATTGCCTGCCTTCTCACTAGTCAGTCAGGATTCTGGGGTGTTTGAAGCAGCTTTAGGCCCTAATTGGTAACAATTTATGTGTGGTAAAACTTAATGACACCAACAAGACAGTTCTTGCATGGAAAGTTAAGTGTTAGTTCCTAATGTTGCTCAGAACATTTTCAAGATTTCTCTTAAAACTCCAGGGTGTGAGCAAGCCTCACTCCTGGTAACACTCTCATGGCTTCCTGCTTAAATGTTTCAACAGTAAATCTATATGCCCTTCAAAAGCAACCCTTCTCACTGCAGCACTTGAAAAGAGTATTTTAAGAATGGAAAATAATAAGATGCTACCAGCTGTATGGGACTGGATCATACTCATGGTTGGCTGCTGAGAACTGTTCTGCTTTGCTTCATTATACATACTTTACAACATTATCTCAGGGTTATGTGTTTAGTTGTGCCATAAACAGAGAAGGCCTTTCCCAGGGCACAAGCAGGTCCATCTGCTGCTACAGAAAATCATGAGGCACAGAACACTGTATGCTGATCATTCTAGTGGTCTGTATGAATGCCAAGGAAAAACTTGGATTGTGGTTTGATTGGTCAGCAGAAATATAGCAGAGAAAGCCAGCACACATCTATTAGTTCAGCTGGCATTTTTCAACTACATGGCACAATTCAGACAGTGTGAACAGAGAGGGTGGTGCCTGACCATGTCCACTGGCATTATCTAGAATAATAAAATAATAAATAATAATTATTTTGCGTACTGGGATCAGGGAGCCTACAAGCCATTGTCATCTCAGCCTTTCAGTTCTGAGTCACAAAAGACTTCTTTCTCCTTCCCAGTTGCAACTGGATGGCAGATTGTTTAGGGTGACATCATCTGGGTCCAGATGGTCCCACCTACCACAAAATCTGTAGTGCTTGTTTATTTTCTAATGGTTCTATGCCTTGATCTTTTACTGGCTCTCTGGAGAAGGAGGGGTGAAGGATTAGTAGGCTCAACAAATTGCTCCTCTGTGCCACCAGTGAATGGCGTTCCCCCGTATTTTCTTTTCATTTCAGTTTGTGACTGAGTTGTTTTCCAGAGAAAAGCACTGAATAGGTTAGAATTTTATTGAAAGTAGAAGACAATTATTTAAATAACCTAATGATCTGCTTCCCATTAGGGGTGGGGATATAGAGAAAGGTGGGGTGGGGATATAAGGGTAAGGACAGCATCTCCTTGAAGTGAAACTCTACTTCAAAAAGTGAATGCGAAAGTGTTACTGGCAAGTAAATATTTACTGTTTCTCAGAGATCCCCTGGTAAACCTACTTATACTCACAAGAATAGTTCAGGTGGGAAAGGACATCTCAGGGGATCTCAGATCTCTGTCCTGTCAACCTCTGGCTCACCACAGGGTCACCTATGAGACCTGAGTTACTTGGGACTGTATCCAATCTGTGGCCCTACAAATTGTCTGTAATCTGAGAATCGTCTTGTTGGTGTTTGGTTTTTAATTCTGGTTCTGCACCCACAAATTTTGGTTTCTATTAGGCCTCAGGGGAAAAGACACATTTACCATAAAATTTAATTCACTTTGAGGCACTTGTAGGGGCTAGAGGTCACAACTTTGCAAGTGCAATCCTATGGACTACCCTGAAGACATACTTGAGCATGTAATTTACCCAGTATTAACTACCTTACTGCACTTGTGTAGATAAGAGATGATCAGGTCTGGAAGTTCATATGGAAACCATGAGTGTGTCCTGCTTTTAGAGTTGAGAAGACAATCCTTTAATAATTATCGCCAAATTATCTTCTCATTGAAGCTAATTAGAGCACAGTGCAGCAGCCTGTGCTGGCCTCAACAGGTGCATCCACACATTGCAGAGATACCAACTCTGACCTTGACAGTGTTATAGTTACAATACCACAGACAGTACTCAGAGAGCAATTTGAATCAGGTCACTCAAGATAAACCTGTACCTATGATTTTCACCTGTTAACAGGGTGAGATAAAGGTTAGACATCACGACAGTCTGAATTCCACCTCTCTGTGAAGACAACAAAATGTCTTGTCCTTGAAAAGGTTGTCCTTGAGTATAACAAAAACAGACAACTTTTCTGCTACCAAAGGTAAGGCCACTAATCCCTAGGTCCCTGAATTGTCCTCAGGCTAGTGGTTAGGATGCTCTCTTGAGAAATGGCAAGCATGGGTTAAGCTTTGTGAGGTGTGCAAGAGGCTAATATACATAGCCACTCCCTTGCTGACTGATTATACCATAGAAGCATACCTGTAACTCCTCTGTTAGCATTTTAGAATGAAGCTATGCTGACTTCTGTGTTTTCTGTATTCAGAATTTCAGTATATTGAGATTCACTAGGCTTGTTGTCAGGCCCCTGGGGAGATAAGCAGATGTTCCTGAACTCTAGGTGACAGCAGTGTGTAGTCAAGAGAGAGAAGATTCCCTTCTTAAGATAGGCTTGGTGCAGACCTTATGTGTAGAGAACAGATAAGGTACAGGACAGCTAAGGCAGTGTCAGCTACAACTGACTGCACCCCCTGTGTTACACAACAGTGGAGAGAGGCTCTCTGGGCTGGTCACATCCATTCTGCATGAAGTCTCAGTCTGGCAGCAATTAGACAGCTGACCCATATCCAGACCTCTGGATTATGACACTTCTGATCTAGTTCCCACCCTTAGCAAGGGTGAAAACTATATCTCTGTCTATATCCCAAACCCCAATAATCTTCTAGCCTTCTGCTGTGAGAAGCTAAGAACACAAAGAATTCAAGGCCTCGATGCTGGTCTTTTGACAGCTTCAAGGCTGTTGTGTGAGAAAAAGTGTTCATTTCGCCTCTTAAATCAATTATTTATCCTTTCCATATTTGTTCAGTATCTATAATGAAACCTTGGAATGAATGTTTCTTCACCTCCAATTTTTTTTTTGTTGCTCTATATCTGAGCACTGTGCAAAGAACTCAAGACTACCACAAGCTGACATCACAGTAAATTACTGTAAAATACTCTTTGAGTGCCTGCTGATTATGTGCAAGTGTGGTAACAAAAGCTAATATACTATATGTGATAAAGAACTTAAAGCATCAGTTCTGTTTCACAGGGCAATTCTCCTCACAGTTCCAGAGCAATTCTGAGGTTCTTACCAGTCTTGCACACCACCTAACCATGCAAATTAACAAGGGAGTCATGATCAAGATGTTACAAAAACATGTGGTATACACCAAATTTCTACTCTTGCTATAACTGACTCAATAGTCTATTAAAAGCTTTGTGAAAAGAAAAAAAAAAGCATATAAAATTACCAATGGTCTTCAAGATCAAATAGCAACTGAGGAGTGAACTCTGCCTTTCTGAGTGTCCATAAGAAGATTCAGTCCTCAATAGAATTACTGTGGATTAGGTGAGGCACTCAATTCTGCTCTCCAGCCCAGTGTTAAAGGAAGCAAGAGTCTTGAAGGAGTAACCAGCATATATTCAGGGCTTTGTAGTATCATAGTATCACAAACCATACAACGCACTTTTTTATGTGCTGTCCAAATGCTCTCTCATAACATTTACCTTTGCATTCTCTGAGGGGAAAAAAGGTTTATAACAAAGAGTTTTCAGTAAAGTCTAGTTAAATTATGCTAAATCCAAACAAAACAAAAGTTTTTTTCTAAATAAAGGAAAGGTTAACTAAACTGCACAGGGTACAGCAAATGCCATGAAAAATTTTAGTATAGTCTAGCAGTCATTATTACATTTGTACATTTAATAAAAACTTTTTTTAAAGGATCAAATATGTGTGCTTTGTTAAAAGAAATTTTTTAAAGTACAACACACATACCAATGTTCAATTCTTGCAGACTTGGAAGGCAACAGCCACCAGTTCCTGAAGGAGCTTTCCTAAGAAGAAGGTAAGAATGTTGATATATCATGGGGCAAAATAGCAAGAAGAAGAAAATGCCAGCTTTCTCATTTTGTTTGTAAGATTCTCTGTAAACTGTAGCCAGATGAAGCATCTGTGATATATTCCCATAAACCAGAATATTTTACCTAGCTCATTTTTGGTTTTAGCAAAACTAAAGAAAACAACCCCTAAACCTCTTGCTTTCAGTGATCCTCTTGCTCACATAAACCACCATTGTGTGTGTTCTGCACCATCACAGCTCTTTTGCTGGAACAACAGTAGAGATGATCAGAACTTGACAAATACAAAGATTGTAAGCAGTTCATGGGTGTGTCAAAAATATCGCTTTTATACAAGTGATATCAATCTTTATGAAACTTTGCAAGGCTCAGTCCAGCTCTCTTTATGCTTTCCCTATTTTGTCTTCCCTAGCATCTGCTCTTGGTTAGAAGTACAAGGAGTCACCAGGAAACTTAACTCAGTGGCAAAACAACTCTCCAGGAATTTGTTGGGTACATATTTCTAACACTTTTCAGACAGTCTCAAGGGTTGTCTCCAACACAATCTCCCTTATTACCTTTATTCCCATGTCAAAGTCATATCTTCTTGTGGAATCATCAAGGTGAATTTTCAGATAGTTGTCAGGTTTCACACAGTTTGGACTCCTGCATACTCTGTGAATTGTTTCTATTATCTTGCTCAGTCAGTAAATGTCTCTGCTTTTCCAAATTCCAAGTAAGTGTGGTAAGCAACACAAAAGAGCCTGAAATGCCAGTTCTGTTTGTACCAGTACTTGTTGCTGATTCTCTCAGTAGCTGCTTCCTGACTCTGCACATACAACAGCACTTAACAAAAGGTGAGTGTGGGTGGGATCTCTCACTTCTTCAGCTCTTGCCAAGAAAGCACTCTAATCTTGTCTAAAGGGAGTTTACCTGTTTGTTAGTCCTGGTTGCTTGACTTACCCTGTGCTCAAAAAGATAAAGTTCTTGTGCAGCCTCAGGCAGATCATTGGGAAACTGGGAATCACAAGAGTGGAAGGATTCAAAAGCACTTGGGTGAATTAGGGGCATGAGTCTTCTGGCTTTTGATGAGAACCAAACCCTATTGGGTGTCATTAGCCTTGTAACTGTATTTAAAGGGAACAGAATATGTTGAACAGTTTTCAGGCCTTCTTTTTCTTTTTTCCCCCAGCTGCAATTATATTATTGCTCTGAAATCTACAGTCAGAATTTTCTGCTTCCCAAAGCTCACACAAAATACATAGTGCTTTCTTTTTTCCTGCTCCCTTGCCCTGTTAAGTATCAGTAGTTCCCAATACCCCAGTGCCCTGGGGTTAAAATTTGCTGTAGTGAAACATAGTATCAGACAAGCTAATGTAAAATCACAGATAATACCTGGACAGCTGATCAATACTCTGTTAAATGCTTATAGGAAAGAATTGCTAAGTAGTTCCTATTACTGTCTTGCTGCTATCCACACTAATGGTAAACATTCTAAAGTGGTTTTAAGTTTCTATTATTAATCTATCAAAAAACTTACAATCTTAGTTTCATCAGTTAGCACTTTTTTCACTGATTAAGATCTTCTCATTTTGCTAGTGGAGAGGAAATTATTATTATTACCTACCTCACCCTCTTTTTAGTACAAATTACATGATTAGAACAGGATTTACATTTCTACTTCTTAAAATTTAGAACATTTTGAGATCTCATTCCATTTCTCTCCTTTAATGGTAAATGTACATTCATGCACATGTGTATCAGCAAAGTTTTCACACAAGTGATGACTGGCATTTTACTGAGACCTGTGTCTTCACCATTTTGACCTTTTAGAAAGCACAACACATCCTGTATGAAATGCTTATTTAATAAAATGCATGTTTTTACAAACCTGTTGGAGTATCCATGAAGTAGCAGTGAATGGAGAAGTGCAGTAAATCTCTCTTTGACTGGAAAAGCTCAGTCTGTTGTCCTTCATAGAGTACTAACCCAGTACTCATTGATTTTGGTCTAAGCTGACAGCCTTAATTTACATCTTCTCCTCTTCCTTTTCTAATTGGATGTCAAAAAAGTGCTAAAGCTCATCTTTTGACATTTGATGACATCATCTCGTGTAAATGACACCGTTATGCTGCAGCGAGTTCACAAAATCTGGAAATATATATCAATATTTTTATTTAGGATTTATTTGGGAACAATAAAGAATTACTATTACGGGACCTTAGATGTGTACAGTCACCTACTGTGCATAGCACAGTGACCCTGATAGGAGGCTTGTCCTCTCCACTGGGAGAATGAGTAGACATGGACTATTACCTCTCTATCTCCTTCATAATAAATAAAAAGAAGGAAAGCAAGACAGAGATAGATGCTTGCTTCATAGGTTTTTAAGATTCTGTTGAAAACTTGTCCAGAAAGTTAAATAATAGGAGTATATTTTATATTATTCTATTTTATATAATAATATTGGATAACATATATTATTGATGGTGCTGTCAGTATCGTGAGATGCTCAATCTGTCTTTAGCACATTTTCATTTACATGCCAGATCTCAGAGTTTTTTGAATATTCAGGCTACTGCTTAACTATCTTTTTTTTTTTCAGTCTATAGAATTCCAGTTAAAACCCTCTGCTCACTTCTCATATCAATGATATAATTGCCCAACTTTTTAGATGAATGTAGAATTTCAACACAGTACTCAAAACATAGAATGAATTTTTAAAAACTTTCAAACTAGCCTTGAGATTTCCCAGGAAATGTAAGGATGTTTCCCTCCCCAGATTGCCACTTACAAACATTGTAAACATGCTTCCATCAAAAAGCAGCGTACTGCCCAAGCCCAAGTGTAATTGTGGCCCCACATATTGTCTCATAATGCTGTATCTGTTTTACTTTCACTTGGCTTTTCCAAATCCTTGCAGTCTGCCCTTCACCCAGTTTGAGTGAACTGCTAAAACTAATTTTCACCCTGTGATGAGGTGACAACTGATGAACAGTGGGTGTGTATAATTGATTTCTTTTTAAACTACTGACTCTAATGCCCAAGGAGAAAGAAAATGCTCCTCTGTATTGGATACACAAAGCATTTTTGGTGTGAGTTAAAATAACCTTCTCCCTGACTGACATGACACTACTCTCACTATTTCCTCTATGATTATATGATCTCTGCCATATCTGGGATGGAAAATCCATGTACCATGCCAGTTATACAGTACATTCTAGTAAGGGGTCATTTCATAGGGCAGTATTAAATTAGTTTCCGAGACGATGACAAACTACAAAGTGGCCAGTTTTGCTGGCTGGCTGGAGACACTAATGAAATCGAGAAAATACAGTTGTCATTTGCAGTGGGACTTGATTCTTGTCAGTAAAGACCTCTTCTGAGAATCACAGGTTTGACAGAGAAAATGGGACAGTGAAAGGAATGCAACTGGAAAATCATTCATAAGCTTTTCCTAGTCTATTACTGTATCTCACTTAATGGAACTAAAGTGCTCTTGAAAGCACAGTCTTTTGTACCATATCAGTTGACCTCATCCCTTGTAAATGGAGGAATTAATTTTGCTTAGAAAACTGTTCCTTAAAATAGGGAACCAGAAAATGTTGCTTATATAATTTACAGTTTAATGAGACCTTAATGTATGAACAAGCTGGCCAGAGGTAAGCCCAGCTATCTCTGGGCTAAGTGGTTTGGCTGGAGAAGAGGTTTCAGGGCAGGTCTAAACACTGACTTTGGTATGGCAGGGCCAGAGCACGGTTACTACTGACTATGGGTTTCCAAGTCTGGTCTTAAGCACTAGATAGGAACTTCCAGCCTCCCGCTCTGGCCTGGCTTGAATTCTCATACACAACTTTGCTTCAGTTTGATGAAAGGGAGACTAGTCACTCCATTTGGACTGGCCTGAAATAGTCACTGATGTGTCCCTGAACCAAGCAAAGAAGAAAGGATAGGATTACCCTGAAGGAAACGCCAGTAAATCATCACTGAAAACTGCAAGGCTGATTGCCTTCACTACCTCCACATAAAAACACATTTGGAAAGGAACCAACCACTGTCACAGTAACAGTACTTCACCCTTCAGTAAACCCAAGCTACCAAGGTTCTCACTTTCAGAATGTCTGCACTGCTGCTATTCTTAACCAGCAGGTAAGGATACTCAAATTCTTTGTATATGGTAGTTTTGTGGAACAAGAGGAGGTAAAACGCTTTTCTTTTTTACCCTATGCAGATTTGCAAAGCTGTCTCCTTTCCTTATTGAGTCCATGAATTATCAGCTGCTGAAGAAATGCCAATTTATATAGTTTTATAAAAAAAAAAATGGAGACTTTTAACAATAGATCAGTGTATATTCCCTGTAGGGAATGTCGTCTGTTTGTCTATTTATGGAAGCAGACTTTAGAAATTTTGTAAAAATATAGATACTTTGAAGATAAGACAAAGTGATCAAACTCACACAAAGTCAGCTGAATAATTTTTAAAGACTGAGCCTAGAATAACAGTGGTGGATTGGAAGGGATTTAGATTTGGTATCCTACTAACAAATCCATCAATGTTCCATTTCCTCTGAAAACCTTTAAATTAGATTAATAGAGTTGATCTGTTTTATGTCTAACCTAGTCTTCAGCTCGCTCCCCTCTGACAAAGCCATTAACTTGGATAAGCCTTACAGTACATGTAATCCTGATTTTTTCCTACATCTGTCTTGCAGGTTCACATATTTGACTTGTATCTGTACTAATTGGTTGAAATATCTGTAAAGTCTATCTTCTTTTCTAAGGCTAGTAAGCACAGTGGATTTACGGATTTGCATACATATTAAAATAACACAAGTTGTTAAAAGTCTTTCCCTGCACAAGCTCTAATACATTCTAGGAAGAAGACATTTCATTCAGGTCCTGCAAAAAAAAAGTATTTATTCATTATAAAAAGAATAGTAAGAGCATTTGCTGTTTGAAACTCATTCAAAAGAATAACATTGATTCAGATCCTTTTAAAAACAAAGGTCTGTGTTGGAAACACACTATTGTAATAAAAATATATGATTAATTTTCCTTACTATTTGATCAGCTATAATCAGCTGATTCATCATTTCTCATATGACAGTACATTTTGCTACTTTAAAAAAAAAGGGAGAGGCCAAATAGTTGTTCCTACAACCTGCTATCTGCAGCAACTGCACTACTGACAAGCTGCGAGCTGAGTACTTACCTTATTTTCCATATTGCTTAATATCTGTTATACAACTCCAGTTTTATGGCTTGGAATTACTTGGCAAGTATTATATCTAAAAATGGAAGCATTGTAAAACTGGCTACAGTTGCTAAACTTCACTGAACTCAGCATTTCTCATAAGAGTCCTGTCTCACCCACGATTTCCCTATGGAGCTAAATCTGAGCATTGATTTTAACGGCTGGATACCAAGTGTGCAGATCCAGGTGGTCTTTCTGTAGTCACATCAGGAATGGGCAGTGCTGGGAATGTGGTGCAGAGGCTCTCACACACTCCTGCATACGTGCTTCTCTCATACATATCTTTTCCTGAGGCAGATTGCCTTTCTCCAACCACTCTCTCCAATCTACTAAGCTTTGTCTATAATTATTAGCCCAAGTGCAACTCGAGTGTAGGAAGATCTATTGCTTCCAATATTTGAATTCCTTCCAATACTTTTTCCTGAGTAGGGAAGATTTATTGCTTCCAACTGGCCCATCTGTATGAGACTGTGCTGTGTGCATGAAACTGGCCTGGTTTACACTAACTCAGGTTGTGCTGGTGTTTAAGGGAACCAAAGATAAATCTTGACAAGCAGTCAAGGAGCGTGACTGGGAGAATTTAAAGGTATACGGAGCATAAGCAACACATGAATACACACACATCACTACTCTTATTTCAAGCAACTTCATAAGTTAAACCAGTTCCTAGGTTGGTTCTCTTTCTCATCAGTTATAACAGTATAAACTCATGTGAAATACATAAGAAGTAATTTCTCACAAAGCACAAAGAGGGGCATGATGGTGGCATCAATTTCAACAGAACTATATGGATATGAAATGCTGTTTTCATACAGAAAAGGAAACTACAACTATGTTTTTAAGTTTAGTTCAGCATCAGTATTATGGAACTTCTGTTCAAATCCTCAACTTTGTATCAACAATCTTTGATTTTATTTACCTTGAAGAGTTTTGCTCTTCATAGTTTTGAAATGCATAAATTAAATGTTTCGTGTTGGGCTTCAAAGGGTTTTAGTCAAGTACTCATTATCAATTAAGCATATTAATTAACTTAGTTAATAGTTATTAGTTATAGTTAGTTATATAATATAGTTATATAATAATTAGTTATTAATTAACTTAGTTTAATTCTTAAACCTTGACTTTCTCACTATCAAAAATTAACTATTGGTGCTATTTTAAGACTTAATAGTAGCAGAATATCTTCATGTATTGATCCCTGTATTACAGAAGCAGCAACAAAAATGTTCTGAATAGTACTAGTTATGCCAAAACCAAAAATCTCAGTAATTTGTGTTCCTTTTGGTTTGTCCACTGTGAAAATATGTATATTCTTTCAGTTGACTACAGTATGATAGAAATTGCATGAAATATATCTGTAAAGTAAAAACTGGCAATGTTTCTACTTTAGTTTACTTTGTACACAAAGAAAAAAAGATTTTATTAATCACAAATACATTAGAAGTAAAATTTAACTTGTGTTAACATCAATGTCAAATTCTGAACAACTTCAGCTAAGCTAGGATTAAATTTCAGAAGTTTGATATATGGCAGATAACAACTTCTCCATCTAAATCACATGTTCCATAAAGCACTGCAATAGTTTCTGGTTTTTGTCAAAGGAACTAGCTATCTACTGGATCAAAGCTATCCTTGCCATTGTCATAATTATTAATTGAGTATTAGAAATTATTAATTAGGTTTTATTCCTAAAATCCTCATTTTACTTGAACTTGACATCATACTACCTCAGAGAATTTTACATTAAAGTTTGGTAAAAAATTTTTGCACCTCAGAAGGTGACTTAAAAATCATTCTAAATGAGATTTTCTTAATAGATCAATTTCTGATATTGTTGTCGTTCATACTGGGTTTTTTAAGGCATACAACCTAAGTGCCTACATACGGACTTTTAATTCCCTGTGTAATCATTGTTTAGAAATATGCTTCTGCATAGGTGCTCTGGTTCATTCCTTGGAGAATGTTAACTGTGTAAGGAGTTTTCCTCCAACAGAAATCACATACATTAGAGGTTTAAAGTTCACCAGTGTGAAAACATCATATTGTGGCCAGAATGGCCTCAAATGCTCTGAACAGCAGACTCCCATAATTTTGTTGGGGATATGTTTCCACAGGTTAATTTACCATGTGATTGGCAGTTTTGTCTGAGGTTTAATGGTAATTCGCTTTCTTTATTCCGTCAGATTACACTTGGCTGTGAAGGTTTGTTCATTTATGTCTTCAAGGGGCTCCAGGGAAAGTGTCCTGTGAGGGTCAGCACAAGTGGTAAGTGGTGGAGACTTAAAAAATCTGTCTGTAACAAACCACATGCTCACATATGCCTATTTTTTTATACATAGGTAGACAATCATATAGTATAGGTGTCCATATCATAGTTAACAAAGTTAACCTTAAGCATCTATTTCACTCCCAGGCCAGCTTTGGGACTACTTTTTTTTTTTCGATCACTTTTTAGATCATTCCGTACACAATCTACACTGTGTGACAATCATATAAAACTGTGTCAGACTCAGCCAGTGACTTTAATTGTGTCACAAATGTAAAGTGACATGAGCAATGCACCCTGGTGTTCCAAGGAATAACACAATGTGTCACAGTGGCAATGTGTAAATTAGGCTTCTCCGAGTGCCATTGTTATGGAAACTGTGGCCTTCAAATGAAGCTGTTGCACAGGGGTGCAGGAATCTGAGCCCAGGAGTGAGCCCTGGCCTGGGATTTGGTTATGCCTGCACTGAATTCTTTTCTGTGATCTGTAAATAATTTAACAAGGCTTCTAGCTATCCCAGATAGACTTCAGAAGATTGTAATCAAATGGTTATTCTGAAGGCACTTAAATGTACTGAAAATTTATAAGACTGCAGATACCTTTTTTCCTAACTGAGAAGGTGTACTTCGTGTGCCAGAGACGGATCTGGTTCTGTGCTTTCAGGATTTAGCAGTTTTCCTTTTTCTTACTCCCCACATCTATAAGTATACCTGTGCATATAAGGATTTCAACTACTCTGTGTGTATCACATATTTTACTTTGAATTCAAATTTCTATAAATCAGATGTTCCTCAATTTTCCTAAGACTTGAATAGTTATTAATTTAACATTTTTAAAGAAACAGTATTTGGATGTGATATCATGGAACATTTAAATTGCACCCACCTTCAGTCTCTGTGATAATTACAGACTGACTCCAGTCAGGAAATTTTTTGTTTTATTTTGATATGTGCTTGGAGTGCTTGGTTAGCAAAGGTAACGAACTTCTACTGTCTATACTTGATAATTAAATGATATTCAGTGGACTGTGATCTTTGTATGAGACAGTCATTTAGGTCTGGGAAGCACTGTACTCATAGAGCTTGGCTAAATATTATTGCAATTCAGGTTCATTAATTTTTCTAATTAATCTCATTGATTAAAAGTAGTTGTGAAGCCCAGTTGGAAAATCAGAACAACAAAGTTATTGAAAAATCAACTGACTGTGGAAAAAGATCTGGAAAAATACTACTCTGAAAGAGAAGAACAAAAAAAGTACCCTGCCCACAGTCACAAACCTGGAGTTATTCAAATGTTTAGTCTCAGCTACCTGGAGCTAAACTGCCCTTAATGGTCTTAGTTCCAGCTCACTTATTTAAGTCAATTAGATAATGTCATTTTTCTGGTCTGGTTTTCCATTGTTTTGCTTTTGAAAGTCAAGTACATTTCAACTGTTTAGCATATTGTAGGTGAGAGCTGAAGTGGCCAGTTTAACATAAAACTCAGAAAGAGGCCCCAGCCCAGCACTCTTGGCTCAAACCAGTGAGAATATTTAAGGGCTACCAGCCAACTCCATAAGGCTCTAACAGTTTCAAAGGCCTTTCCTTGCACGTACTATGCACATGGGAAGGGTGCTAAAGACTCAACACCCACACTTACCTGTGTTGGTGCTTGACTTTGTACTAATTATAGGTTGGTCCTGTGGACTGAATGCCCATTAGTAACTGGAGTGCACTGGTGCATTCCTGAACCACAACTCTGGTTTAATCTGTAAGGAATCCAGTTTGTGCACTCCCAAAGAGTAAACCACAGAGTGGCAAAAGGACAAAATTGGAAGCTTCTTTTTAAAGAACACTCCTATTCAAAACTAAACTATCAAGGCAGACTTATCCACTGTCTCCTTTCAGGTCAGTCTGATTCATAAGCTTTCCATTCTCCAGGTCATTATGTCATGGTCATCAATATTTTCTATTAACTACTACCACACGTCTTTTTTATGGCTGCATCACTGTAGTGGGACAGAGTAGCCCTTTTGTGCATTGGAGTTTCCATCTGAGTCATACATTTGGAGTGTCTGTTTTCTTTCTTTACCATTTCCAATTAATGGGCTTCTTTTATATTTTTGTCATGAACCCCTGTGCACTTCTGTGCTGCAGAGATTAATAACTGGAGCTTAGCTGCCAATAAATATTATATATTATATTTATTTTCACAATGAATTAAAGTGCCCTCAAGCTCCACACAAGCCAGCATACTGGGCTTGATTTCTGAGCCCTGTGTTTGTGCATTCTAGACAGGTTGGACAAGTCACAAACTCTGGATCCGTATGCAAGCTAGTGTGGACTTCAGAGTGAATATCTGGGCCCACTGAAGATAGAAATATATCAAAAGTCTATCTGTGTCCCACCATCACAATTAAACTCTCCAGAATGTGTTGAAGTGGTGATTATTGAGTTTCTCAGACGTGTTGAAAGAACTCAAAATTACCCCTTACACCAGAGATTTTCATTTAATTAATACTATCAAATAGGTTGCAGTGTCCTATTTCAGAATAATCAGATTTCAATTATACTGCAGTCAGGACCCCACAAGACCACATAACATCCCTATTTCTGCAGATTACACTAAGCTATGATGGTATTTTGAATATTTTAATTTGTCTTTTTTGTGTGGTTTTTATGTCAGAGATGCAAGTTAGATTTATTTTTTTTCCAATAAGGCAACTTTTTAAACTAATTATTTAGATAGTAGCCAGGTCTGAAATATGCTAAAAGGTTTCTATAACCTTCATTTCAGCAATTTACACTCACTGCTGATGTCAGTCTGTTCTGTCAAGCAAATCATCCAGCTTTGAACTGGCCTTGTTTGTGCCATGATACTTTTTTTTCATCAGAAAGGAGATTCCACAACAGCAAGACACAGAACTTAGGGAGATTTTCTGATTACAATAAATTAAAAAATATTAATCATTAACATTTTGTAGAAAATGTTAATGATATATTTGGGTTTCCTTGGTATGGTTTGCATTGATATAACACAGAGGAAAAATGTAATTTTAGGAATGATCTCATGCTAGCAAAACTTGTGGACTCTGAGAAAAGCAGGGTCACACAAGAGACCAGATACAGGAATGTCTGTGGTCAGGCTGTGTCGGGGTGGTTGTGAACAATGACGTGGCTTCAGAGTGGCCACAGCAGTTACTTCACATGCATTCTCGAGTATCAAGATATTTTAAGTAGGTCATATATACTCCATCAAACACCCATTTACTAAAGTAAATATTTGATTAATTTTGCTTTGTAGTTTCCATTGGAATTGGACCTGTTTCATATCTTGTATTTTCTAATGCTTAGGGTAATTTTAGAATTTTAATGAGAACAAGAATAGATGGAAGATTAATGGGATTTTAAGTATCGAAAAAAATAAGGAAAGGGAAGTTTAATGATTTCTCTGCACCTAACCCTTTCCATTGGTGGCACACACAAACATCAGTCGGTATCTACCACTTTTCTCTGACAGGACTCTGAAGCTGAATACTGAACCATCTGAAATTCCTGAAAGGTTTTCTATGGTCTTCCAAAAACTTTGAAGAAGATTCTTCTCTGGATATCTAATTTCCTTTTCTTCTCTAACCAAGGTTTCAGAGTTTAACATTGAGAATTATTTGTGTAATAAGAGCAGCAGAACTATTAATACTGTAAATACAATGTACATAAGATAGCACTATAGCTGATCTTTCATTGTTATGGATAAAAAACAAGGCTCATATTTGGGGGAGTAATCATTAGTTTATGACATCATAGTAATGTCATAGGAACAAGAATAAAAGATGAATTTTATTTGATCTTAAGTGGTCTCAAACAAGCTTTGCAAAAGATATGAATGGCTCAGATTGTAACAACTGTTAGTAGATATGGAAGATAAAGATTAATTAAAAAACATTAAAAGCTATTTACGAATGCAAATTTTAGTAACAGAGATGTTGCATACAAATAATACTTGTAGAATATAATTCTATTTTTTCACAATTCAGGCATAAGTGGTGAATTCAGTTCCATTATAATACACAAGTGTGAAATGTGACAGCTAAAATTGCTTCCATGATCCACATCCAAGAGAAGACATGGGTGTGAATGTTCAGAAAGTGATTCTTATGAATGTTTTTGTTTTACTAGGTCTACCTGATATGCTCCCTTATTTCATAAATACTATATCTCTCTTATTTGCTGTTTTTCAAATATATTTCTTTTTGTCTTTTTCTGACAATTGTTGTCTATAGAATGCAGTGATAAGTGCATAGAGGAAATGTAATGGCAGAGTGTAATGACAACCATACACACTGTAGGGTGGTAAACAGTCTAGACAAAAGCCAAAAAAAAGTAAAGGAAAAAAGAAAGAAGGACATTGTTTTATACATCATATAGAAGAAAAACAGTTCTCGGTAACCAAGGCCTTAGTTCAGCCATCATACACTTGAAGAGCACATTTTACCCTCTTAGCTCACATACAAAGAGTTTTTCTGCTTGGCTATGAATCTTTCAACTTGAGGAAGACAGAGAAGAAATAAATAACCACAGAAATATTTGGAAGGTTTGTGGTCACTGCACGAGTACAGCACAATTGTGCAGAGCAAAAGAACGCTGACAGCCATGAGTTTGACTCTGCTCACCCACATTGCCTTCTTACTTGAGAAATTCCTTTCCTCCTCACCCCTATAACTCCATCAGTGGAAAATCAGATCACTAGCTGCTGCATGAAGATTAAAATCTCAAAACATGCCATCATGTAAGTTGAAATTCATCAGCAGAAGGGAAAGAACAAAGAGTTGAAATGGGAAAGAACAAAGAGTTGAAATGGCAAAGAGACTACTACATCCATCCCACCAGGGCTAGGTGAATAGTTTTTCATGAATAGTTTACTCACAGAATGTCAGCGGGTTTTTTGTTCAGAAATAATGTTTGAATAAATTCCAGTTTACTGTGATCCACATACTGTTTGAGAGTAGGCTCTGTATATCTTTTTGCAAACACTATTCTGAACCTCTGCTGGTTCATGAGCATTTCTTGTGACATCTGGTATTGCAGTTTGCCATAGTTTTAAGAAATTTGCATAACATAGTTTCTGTTACATTGAGCAATTAGAAAATATCTGTCTGGGTTTCAATAAGTAACCACAATTATACATTATCGTTAACTAGCATAATTATCTACTAATTGGTAATGTCTACCTACTAATCTACTAAATAACCTACTCATCTACCTCCTAAACTACTGAGACCTATGAAGACCTACTAGTAATTATTAATCAAGTTCCCAAGGACTGCAGGACAGACACCTTAGGGTACATATTTTTCAGGGCACTACCATAAATGTGATAACGTATTTCAGTTAATTAGTCATGCCAGACTGGTCATCTACATTCTGTCCTGACTTCTGAACCTTTGCTGGGAGAAGCAGCAGGCTTGGTCCAGGCTTCTTCCTGTCTCCCCTCTGACAGTTTCAGTACAAATGCAGGGGCTGTGCCCCTTTCACTCATTTGATCTGACCCAGAGATAATTTCATCATTACTGCTATGCTGTAAGAGAGAGAAAAACATCAGCTATGTGGGTTGCACCAGGTTTCACATGTCTGCAATCCCACCTCCTCAGGAACTACCAGCCTTTCTTCCCCACTGCTCTCCTCACTATCATCCCAGTAGCACCACCACCACCATTATCATGCCCTAGTACTTTCCCTTATTACCACACCCTGGTATCACCCATGAATCCACTGCACTCTTCAGCCCCAACATCTTCAACATCTTTCTGGTTTCCAAAGCCTTCAGCAATCATTGCTTCAGGCAAGAGGACCTGGCGTCATGTCTAACCTCCCTGCCCATCTTACTGCGTCTCTTTCAACCAAAGTAATTTTAGTTAAATTCAAGGTCATCTCCACACAGATCCCATCCTCAGGATTTTGCAGACACTGCAAGAATGTGCTAACCTAAATATTTACCATCACAGGTTCCCAGTGACTATCCCACAACCTCTCCCTCAACCCAGTATCTTTCCAGCTCCCAGATGATCCCATGGAACCAAAAAGTCATCTCCTCCCACCTCTCACCTGAAAGGCTCTGTGAAGAAGGCAAGCATTCTAATAAGGAAAGCATGATTAATATTTTCTCTATATTTAATCTAGTCAGCTCACTCACGAGGTGACACAACTAATGAATATATAGATTTGTATTCCTACATGGTTCTTTGAGGGAAAAATAACCTCTATTCAGTGTAACAGTATGCAAATACCTTGCTCGTGGGTGCCTACCTATCACCTTACCTGTGAAGCAGGAAACATGAGAATTTTCTCAAGACTTTCTCAGCTACACAAAGACTGGGAAACACTGCTAGTAGTATTTCCAGGCATACACTTGGCAATTGTACTTATGCCAATCCCAGTTAAAAGAATTTGAAAGGCTGGATGCTTTAGTAGAGGTATAACTTGCCTCCTTTGCTCTGAATTTTGAATGAAAATGCATGGTGGGGCAGCTACCGGATAGTCACGTTTCTTCCTATGCTTAAGTGACCTCAGCAGTACTGCCGAGCTGAGAGAGAGAAAAGAAAAAAGCATATGTTGCACAGAAAAGGGCAGAGTTTGAATAAAACCCTCCCCTGAGTGCTTATTATAATCCCCCTCATGAGTCTGATTTGCTCTTGTTGCTTTGACACAACTGAATCAGTCATTAAAGTACTTTTAGAGAGAAACATCCAAACAGCAAAAATGTGGAGGAAAAGTGTTTTAACAAAAAAAGTCTGTCCTGTAGGATTCATTCAACTCACAGCAAAGAACTGAAACCTTATGACAAACCTCAGGGAATAAGGGATATATATTCCCCCACTGATGTCATGCACATTTTTTTTCCTCCTTTGACTTTTGGCAGCCATGCTCTCTTCACCTTAAAAAGAAGCTCATGAAATTAAATGCCTCTGTGGAAAGTCCACATCTGGGTCAGAGTTTAAAGGCTGTTGTCTCTGTGCTGTTAAGATGATACCTTGTCAGCCACATGAATGAGTAGACACATGTGCAAGCAACTGGGCACATTCAGGCAAGACATACCTGTCAGCCTCTGAGTCTTTGCAGTGATTTATTTAAATTTAGGGTTCACTCCTGCTTTCTGTGCAGATTTCAAAGGAAATTGCAAGCATACATATTCATCATCCTCTATTAATGGAGGTACAGAATCAGGAACTAAATAAGAAATGAGGTTTATTCAGAATTACAAAACAAATGGAATAGTCTGATAAATACATTGGTTTTTAATAAATCACGTTCCATGAAGTTTGCACTCTGACTGATAAACTGAGGTACTTTTATTTTGTTATCCCTTAGAGGCACATTTTTGATCCAAAGAAAGCTCGCTTTAGAGTAAAATATGCCAATATTTAGATCACTTTTATTTTCCATTCAGATAGATCAAAAATGAATTGTATGACTGTGTTAGCTCTAGGTTGTCCCTGGGGGTACGATAGTCATATTTAAAGTTCTTTTGTCTGAGTAAGGAATGTATGTTTCAAGTTCCTCTGAAGGTTCTTCCTGCAGTAGTTGATCAGGTTCAAAGGACAAAATGGGAATGACATTGTAGCCTTTACTGCTGAGCACTCCTTGAAGTACTACAGTCTTCAGTTATGGTAATTACCATCTGCCTGACCTACTCGTGTGGCCTTAACTGTAGGATCTAAACATCTCACAATTTCAGATTTATTTATCCTCACAACACCTAATAGAACATTATTTTCATGTTCTTACAGTTGAGAAGGTGAAATATTTTGGGGGAAAAAAGTTATAAATGACCAAATAACTTTTAATATTAGAGTGGAAACTGTTGCACTGTTGTCCAGATCAAGAGAAACATTTAAATATCCAACTGGCTTTGGTTTTAATTTAAAGTAAGATACTGAATTGGGTTAAGACCTTATTTACAGCAATATTCATTTTGCATTAATAGATATGACTTACAGGAATAAAACTTTTCTTAATGAAACATAATAAAGTAGGAGCAGTATCTTATATATTTAAAGCTTAGATGAAGGAAGGCAGACAAAAGCTAATAGTGTAGAGTGGGACCCACCAAAGAGAGTGCAGTTTACCTATCAGTGTTCTGCCTCTTCTTCCTCTGTGCTGGATAGGGAAAGGATAGCTTTACAGAGAGGGTCAAGAAATGAAGACAGCACATATAGAACTTCCATTTGTAAATGTCAGCTCTGCTTCTCCATACATCACTGAACACAAAGCAGTTCAAAGACTCCCTTTAACTTACACATCATGTTTCAGCGTCATTCTCATTTGCTTGCATTGCAGCCTCGTGTGCTCAAAGTACACAACAAGCAGCTAGTGAGCTCTCCCTGTCTCCACAGTCTTTGCACATTTGTGCATTTGTGTAAATGCTTAAATATGCATTTTTCATGAAGTTGTAATCAGTTGAAATCATTAACAGTGAATATTAGCGCATCTCTTCTTATTCCCTTTTTCTTCCAGGCATTACGATTATCGTTGGAGTCTTTAGTTTCATATTACCTTTCATCCTGAGAGAGCGTTTTGTATGTACACAGAGGAGCTTAAGTACAGCCACTTCAAAGTGCAAAGGAAACATTAAGTTGTAGAAAGGGCATTTGAGGAGATAGCATTGAGATTCTGGCCCACCAAATTTGCATCTTCAATGCCCACACAGGGAAAAGGGGGTTCGTTTTTAAAGCTTACTCTTGCAGAAGTACTGTGTGTGGAGGGTTGTATGGGTTGTATAAGCAACACGGTTGTGAAGTCTGGTTTCCTCAGATGTGTGTTCCTGGTGTCTAGGGAAGTGAGCCCAGAACAAAGCTTTTCATAGACTGAAGGAGTCACAGCCTTTCTCTGCTTTGCATCTGTCATCTAGTAATCCATGAAATTGTGCTGTACATTATTAGGGGCTCTAACCTGGTTTCTGTCCATTTTTCTGAATTTCCTATTTTAAATCCCCCCAATCTACTTGTCAAGTTGTTTGAGAAGTTACTTGAAACTACTTCAGAATTTGCAAGGGCTGGACAGGGAAACTGACCCTTGCACAGAGAAATGGTTTGCACAGTTTTCAGGGAAACAGTTTCAAAATACATGTAAATAGCATGTCAGAGGCTCTGTGACCTTCCTGCTCATAATGGCATAAGAGTGGAAGCACTGGCCAAGGGGACATAAGTCCTCTGGCCACAGTTTTCCTCAGGGAGGTTCTGCATCTTCCCCTTTCCCCAACATTATCATAAAGAGGAGCCCTTGCTCCTGCTCCTAAACCTAGTGTTAGAGGATATTAGTGGAAGTCTGTTTATTCTTCTCCTATTTTGTCATAAGTGTTTGGACAGAGAGCTCAATAACATCCTTTCTGCTTTAATTTGACACTTTTCTTCCCCTCTACATCCTCAGAAGGTAAAAGAAGTTTAATTCAGTAGTGTAAAGATTCTGTAAAGAATTTATGGTTGTGACAGTTTCTTCAGAGATATCTCTAAACGTTGTGCATCTTTACTATTTTAATCCCATTCCATTTGGTGGTGTTTATGCAAGTAATCAGAAGTCTAATAAAAATGTAGTGTAAAATAGGAAACAGCATAGAAAACCAAGCACTATACAAAATTATAGAGTGGTGAGTAATTCCCACTTAGTTCACTGGGTTTTGGATTAAATCTTTATGGCAAATAATAAAGAATTGGATTAATCTCTATTCCAATAAATAGAAGAATTTCCACGCAGTAGCACTGAGTGGAGAGTGCACTCAGTGAAGAGTGCTCCTTCACTATAATAGATTTTATCTAACCAAAACTTCAGTTGTCTCTAAACAATTCCATAAATATTGTAGATATAAATCTGTACGAAAACAAGTGACAGATGCAACCAGAATCACATTTCAATGTTCAGATTTTCTTAATTTAAAACTACTTTATACTCACAGTGTATTATGTAGAGCATCCAGGTTATCTGATTATTTTTAAAAGAATGCTCATGCAATATTATATTTTGGCACTACAAAAAGCTTCATAAATTCATAATGAAAAGAAGCAAACATTATTTATCTTTAAAATCTTGGCACTAAATTTAAATTTCCTCCTGGAAATTTTAATTAACAATTTGAAAAATGCTAAGGCAAAGTATCTGCTCCCAGTTGTCTGTTTAGGTTAAATTAAATTATTTCTGAAAGTAATATAATTAGAATCCTTTTAGCTCTTAATCAATATCTTATTTATATTTATTTTCCTCATAGTACTTGATTAGTTCTTTTGAAAAGGGTGGGGTAGCCTATTTTCTGTTTGTTACATCTCAGATGTATCTGTGCTTTCACTGATAAATAAACCTCTTGCAGTGTAGCAAGAGTGTGGAAATCATAAAGTGATATGGGGTTTTTTAGGTGGGTACCTAGAATTCTATCATGTCTCAACAGGAATTACATTAATAAGTTTTCAGCTGATTTAACTTCCTACATGAAAATATCTTTCACTTGAGAATACACGGAAGTTATACATTACACAAAGGGCCTGATTCACCTAGTTTCACTTAAACTTCTGCAAAATGAAGGGAATAGAGACAGTAAAACTTTTCATTCTTATTTAGTTACACTTTGCACTCTGACAGACACAAAGTAAAGCCCTAAACCTGGACTGAGCTGAGCCCTACACCTATTAGAGCTCCACTGATATTAAGGACTCCACATAACTATCCCCCAACAATCACACTTGATGACTCATCTTACAACACAGAATGACATATTCCTAATATATAAAGAACCTGTTGGAATGGAAACCGTATCAGCAATGGTCAAATAGGCAACCATTCTCTTCTATCTGTGCTTTACTTATGAAGATTTTGGTTGGTCTATTCTCTGTGACACCATGGCACTGTGGTCTACAAAATGCTGTGAACTCTAGTTCCAGTTAGATTTGGATCACAGTAGCACATGGTAGATTTTGACTGATGGAGGGACAGAGGGATATATTATATATTATATAATACTATCTACTTCAGCAAGTTTTTCCAGTTGTTCTAGCCAATCAATGTTTCTCTGCAAAGTTGGATTCTGTACAGTTCTTTGGGGCTGTTGTATCTCAGGGACAGGAGCTGTGGTGTCAGTGACACAGATCTCTGACCATCTCTGTGCACCTTTTTAAGCCAGCCTGTGAGATTCGCAGTGTCACAGGAGTTCAGCAGGTGACTACAGCCACGCAGCCAGCTCTCCACATTTGATGTGAGGAGCTGTGCCCAGCATCAATGCTCTTGGAGCAGGAGGAAGACAGTGTCTTCCCAGCAGTGTGAATTGAAAGCATCAGAAATGGGGGAAGGTCAGGCAAGGTGCCTCAGGTTTCATGCAAAGCGCTTAAAGTTTGACAGGTCTGTTAAGATCTCTATTCTGGCAGACACATTGTGTTTATATCTGAGGTTTGATATATTTATGTATACAGTGTGTGTATGCCTAAGTAATGAAAATTAGTCAGTCCAGTGTTTCACCAAAACTGAAACCCAAACAGAAATTAAAGTGTTTCATTTACTTTTTTTCTCTCCTGGGCCAGAACTGAAGTACAAACATCCTAGAGTTAACTAAAGAAAATGTTTTTCTGAGACCTTTGCACCTATTTTGTATAACCTGAACCTATTTTGCAGAACCAAGAGAGTAATTCATCTATTTCAGATAAATATCCAAGCCGAAACTGTCAACCCTGAGTGCTCATAATTATGTAGTTGAATCAGTATTTAGCAGTGATGTGAGTAACTTGATTTTTTTCAGTATTTATAAGGGTGTACGTGTAGTGTTGAAAATTATGGCAAGTGCAAGCTCTCTAGCACCTGTTTTATATCTTCCCTTTCCCCACATATCAGACACAGGTTTCTGTAGCCTAAAGTGACTTTCTAATCAACACTTCAGACCTCGAACTTTAGGTTATGGTTTGAAAAAGTTCTAAAAGTAGCAAAAATTCTTTAGTTTGTACAAAGGGAGGGATGCAGAATGAAGTAAATTTTGGGGCAGAGTGTACCCTCAGCAGTCTCTCCCCACAGAACTGGGAGGCAAGGCACCAGAAGGACATACTGCCACCCAGAGAGACCTCAGCCAGCTGAAGAAACGGGCTGATATCTGGAACTCACAAACTTCAAAAAGGGAAAGTCCTAAGTTCTGCACCTAGTGAGGAGCATTCCCAAGACCCAGATAGTGATGGGGGGCCTGACTGGAAAGCAGCTTTGCAGAAAAGGCCTCGAGGGTCCTGGTGGACCAGGAGACAGAAATTTGACCTTGAGGTGAAGAAAGCTAATGTAACCTGGACTGCCAATAGAAGGAGTGTTACCAGGGCATTGAAGGAGGTGGTCTATCCCCTCTACTCAACAATGGTGAGATCATACCACACCACACCATATGTGTCCAGTACTGAGCTCCCCAGTACACGAGAGATATGGACATACTGGAGAGATTTTAAGGATGGGCCACAAAGATGATGAAGGGACTGAGTGCCTCTCCTGTGAGGAAAAACTGAGAGAGTTGGGACTGTTTAGTTTAGAGGAGAAAAGGGTTGGGGGGGATCTTATCTGATCATACAAGTATCTGGAGGGAGAGTGTAAAGAACATGGTGCCCAGTGATGAGAAGCAATGGGCAAAAAATGAAACACAGAAGGTTCCAGCTTGAACCTCTTTTTTATGGTGAGAGGCACCAAGGGTGACTGGCACAGGCTGACCACAGAGGCTGTGGACTCTCCATTCTTACAGGTACTCAAAAGACATCTGGACATGGTCCTGGGCCACTGGCTCTTGGTCCAGGATGGCTGCACAGGAACAAAATGGCTTTTTTTACTGGATCCCACAACTAACTGCTTTTATTTATACACTTGTAATTCATCCTGAGATCCATTCTAGTAGAAACAAAATGGAATGTTCCTAGTCTGAATTTTTTTGAGGTCAGAATTTCTTTCACGCAAGAAGCAAAAAATAGCTTATCTAAGTCTAAACTAAATTTTGCAGTGAATTAGTTAAAATGCATTAGACTTCTCTGCAGATAAACCATTTTAGTAACATTTTAAATGAACATAAGTAGTTTAATGTTGCTTTGGGAGCAAAGTAAGCTAAATCAAATTAAAGCCGCTTTAATTCTAGATAAGCCATAGAGTTGTATGCAATTTAAGGTAACCAAATTTAAAAGTATTTTTTTCAGTTATTGAGCAACAACTCTTCCAGCATCCCTATGTGAATAAATTTTCAACAGCCTCTTTATTTGCCTTCTTTTTCAGGTGCTGCTTTTCTCAGCATGTACCTAAGCAATCTGATTTTGGCTTACTTTTTGGCCAGTCGATATTTCTGGTGGCTCTTTGGAAGGATTTTTTGGAAGGCCTTCCAGAAAAATAATAGTGGTCATTAGAGTTCTTCTGTGCTAGTCAAAAAAGGTTCTCTCCTTTGTCTTCAACAATATGCTAACAGCATGGCCCTTGGGAGAGCAAGAGAATTGCAATCCATTGGAAAATGGCATCTATTATGCTTAGATGCAAGATATTTCAGCATTTCTCATTCAGTACTTTTAGAAACCAGCATTTTTAAAAGAGGTCTAAGAAACATGAAATGTTCTTGGCAAGTTTGAAAGAGCAGTTCTGCATAGGAAATGATTCTCTGGTAGTGTGTGGTGCATAGATATTGTATCGCAATGCAGATTTCAAAATGCAATTCTACTTCACAGGACACCAGTTTCAAAAGCATGGAAAACAACTACATACATGGATTTTGGAGGAAATCTCCTGCCAACTCCTTCCAATTTCTTCAGGCCATCTTATTTCTGATCACTTTCCACAGCACCATCATATGGTATCCTAGTCATGCAGGAGAGAAAAACCAACCCGAGTCTATAAGTGTTCTGATATGTGGAGAGACAAGACCTCACAGATAGAATAAATGCACAGGCACACACGTACACCAGAGAGAAACTACAGAACAAATGATATAGAAATACAATGGTAAATGTCTGGGAAATATCCATTGTTTCTTCACAGGGCCTGACAAATGCTGAGAATACCTGATTATTTCTATATGGGATAGCAGAAAAATCAGATAAAGTACAAAAACCTCAAAAAGGTCTAATTTTAACTTCATTTATCTCTATTTTTACCAAAAGTACAGTATAAGTATATTAATTGAAACTGTTCTCTTTACAAAGGATAGGGAATGAGGACTTAAACTCTCGTATTAAACTATTAGTAGGTCTTCATGTGTAACTTAAAACTTAACGTTACTGTCAACAGAAAATTAATTAATTTGATAAATAATCATGTTATGGTTTCAAATAAAAAAACTGTGTCAGGACTAGGACAGTCATTTAATTTGCCAGTCACACTAAGGCATTATTCTAAGTTAATTAAAATGTTTTCTTTTTTTTTCCTAATGCTTTTAATTTCCATTCTGACCATTTCCTGACGTTTCAATTAGTTTTTTTCACAGATGGTTTATAATGAGCATCAAGTTAAGATCAAGGCTTACTAAAATTCATGACACTGTTACTCAACCAACCCTCAAGCCCTGTTTGACTTCATAATATTTAAGATGACATAATATTTCAGAAGATTTGATGTGTGTAAACAGATACCCAATTCAGCTACTGTTTCATATGTACTTAATGAATGTAATGGCATTTATGGAAATAGTCAGATTTTTTTCAATTTTCTGCTCCAACTGAAGTTGTGCCCAAACTGGAATATTTTGGAAATCATACTGACTTTGATGAAGTTTTGATAGGATTTTTTCTGAACTCTGAAATAGACTTCTTGGAAGATGAGAGTAAAAGATGAAAAACCTGAGTTTCTTGAGCTAAACATGGACATTTTTCCAAAGTCCCAAAATAATTTTGTTGCCTTCTAGGATGAAGGGGAAGGAACCAGGCTCCTGACAGGAGGAGAAGAGAGCATCCAGGATGAGGGCCTGGAAGGAGTCTGCAAGGCTGGACTGTGGATCCTCCTGACAAGGAGAATCAATGACTGTTATTCACAGGTGGTGTTTTTGAATATTCAGGCACATTCTTTCATCTCAAAATGTCTAAATACTTCTAATAAATCTCAGTCTGCAAGACTGAAACAGACATATTACAGAAAGAAAGAATTAAGATATCTTAAGATAAAGGTAGGAAGCCTGAACGTAGTTTGATAAAACAAAAGTAATTGATGGTTCAGAGGGGTCAGACTGATCAAGTCAAAATTGCTGAGGGACATATTTTAAATACAGGTTTAATTAAATGATTTGGAGAGAGGACTTTGAAATTTAGGGAAACTAGAGATGGAGATCTTGCAGCAGTGGAAGAAGGCAGATATGACAGCATAGATGTCTCAGCAGAAAAATAACAGATTAAGCACAGCCTGGGGAAGTAACATGGATATGTAAGAAAAGGAACAGGAAAAGGTAATTCCTAGCTCATAACCATGGAAATAAGAATAAGCTGAAAGAACAGGATACAGAAACCCGAATACTTGGCTTTTGTTGTTTGTGCACTTAAGGAAGGGCTGTGAAGACTCAACCATTTTCCCACCTATTTGCAACTCCAGGAAAAAATATTAAATGTGAATATTTTTCTTAAAATGCACTTTCCTTTGTACAAGTATGTACATAAGTAAGAGCTAGCCAGGTGCCCTCTCATTTAACAACCAAATTCAGGACTCTCCTGGTATGAATTAGTACTACATGTTCAGTTCAAATGCCAACAAACAAGGATCTGATTTTCTAAAATGGAAAGTGCAAAACGTTTCAGAATAAATATTGTATCCTATGACTTAGCAAGAGTCATATGTTTACCACAGTGCTGCCAAAGTACAGAGAAATTGCAAATGATTTAGGTAATTTCAAATTACTTCTGGGGCAAGCACCCAATCTGAGAGATCTGAAAATTGAGCTGTTTAAAAAGAAAGCTTCCAAACCCAGTTATTTCATTTCAGCAAGCTGTACCAGTAGCATGCCAATCTGAGATCTAATCTAGCAGCAACTTTTGGTCTAATACAGTAACTGTAGCTCATATGTTTAAAAACATTTTGTCTAGTTAATCTGGGTAACTGTGCTAACAGCACAGGAAGGTGTACCTGTGAGATTTAAAAGATCGCAGGCAGCTATTTGACTATGTAATTGTCATTGTGCCTGAACTGAAGTGACAAATGGATTCTATGTTTAACCAGCAAAAGAGTTTACACGGATTGCATCAGAAAACAGCCCCCATCATCACCTGGAAGTTAACAGGACATCAAATTTTGGCACAAAATTTTAAAAGTTTCTTGGTCATCTCAGTGAATTCTCTCAGATCGAAGAAGGTATCAAGAGAAGTAACATCTTTCTGTATAGCTCAGATATTTTATCCTACTTGTTTAGTTTGCCAAATGTTAGATCAACCTCTTTAAAAGAGCTGACCAATCACTTGGAACATCTTATAGGCAGTGCTGTGAGAATAGTGATGGACAGCTGGGTGAGCTCAGTCTGCTCTGTAACTCAGGCATGATGAGCAGAGGTGTATATATGCACACAGTTCATCCTAGCAGAAAGTAGTGCAGTCATTCCATTATGGCTTCAGTTCCTGAGCTGTTGTCAGTGTCTCGGCACTAACACACCAGGAGATCTGGTACCTGACACAAAGAATATGCTAAGTGCCATAACATCAATCTCCCTTCTTCCCTCATTCTTCTGCCACTGTAAAATTGTCATCCAATAAGATTTTAAAAAGAGTAAATTATTGTTAATCTTTCAGATATCTTTTTCTTGGTTCCTTTTTTTAATTACTATTTTATCTAAAAAAGAAATTCTCTCTTTAAAAATTATTTCATATAAATAATCCAATGTCAGACCACTTAGCTTTTGATTTAAAAGGAAGGTGAAATAAATTAGTTTGATACTTCATAATATACATTGATGTACTGGACAGGTTTACAATACAATACAATTTAATTTATAGAGTATCTCATAATACTGACATCAACAAAATGACTCACAGTGAATTTTAAACACATCATTATAACACATCCATTGACCAAATTAGAAAAATGTTTTTGCTGTATTTATTTTTTTAGAAAATCTAAACAAAGAAAGATGTGTTTTATCCTAGAAAAAAGAACTATAAATGTCAGGATAACGATGAGACAATATCAGTTCATCAATAAATATCTGGAGGCAGCAGTAAACAGGTATGCTAGGTTTGCAGGGAGCTCTGATACAAAATGCTCACAGTAAGTGTCATCCTCTACTGTCCCACAGCTTGGGACAATGTTTTCTTCATTATTTGTGCAAAATAATGAAGATAACTAATTAGATATAACTCTTTGCTTCTTTCTATGGGAAGCAATTTCTACTGAGAACAATTCTGCTGGATTTTGCACTTAGGATGGTACAGTCCTGGACATAATTCCAAACTGGGGGACAAGAGGTTGAAATGCAGCCCTGCTGAAAGGAATGTGGGAGTTTTGGTTGATAGTGATCTCATTATGGGCTCAATTGTCAAGAAACAGAAGCAAGAAAATGTACACCTAAATCTGACTCAGAAACTCATAATTTAAAATGTATAAAACATGCCAAACAATAACACCAACACATTTTTGATAATATAGTAGCTGTGCAACTTCAAATCTGTAGGTTCAGCCTTGATAATAGGAACAGTCAGTGGCATTACATTCCAAATAATCAATGTTCCTTATGATCAAACCCACAAAAGGTGGAGAATTATCTTACTGTAAGAGCACCACTAATGTGAATGCAAAGGGAATAAAGTTATTTATTAATTTCAGTCAAAGAGTATTTTGTACGAGCCCTACTCTGGTACAAGAATGTACTGAACTTCCTCTGTTTCTCCTGAGATAAGCTGGGGTATCCTCTAGGTTTGCTCTGCTCCTTCTCCTTTCCTAGGTTCTCCATGACTTATGGAGACTTACGGAGCCACAGGCTTAGAAGTTAATGCACCCTCTCTAATAGCCCTGTTCAACCACTGTCCCAGCCTGTTCAGCTTTGCACTATGCAAACTAATCCCAGGTGGGCCGAGAACAGCTTTTACTATGTTCAATTACTGCCATCAATAAGAGGGTTTCCCCTTTGGAAAGGTACACAGCCAAAATAGCAGGAGCAAACTTGTACTGTCACACACATATAAATCTGATCGCCTCCTTCTTACCAGCCCCACCTCTGCATTAGATAGCCATACAATTTCTGTAAGAAATATTTATATATGACCAGATCATCAGTTAACGTGAATTTGATTCAGTAAAGCCATTCTATCTTTCTGTATTTTCATTATTTCTTTCACTGAACTGTGCTGAAGTGATTTTTTTTCTTAAATGTTGCAACTTCTCCTTTTTCAAGCTTTTCTTCCAAAGTCATTTGATTCTAGGCAGGAGTGAGAGGAGACTTTCAAATGCTGCTCTGCATGTACTAACTGGTGTTTCTATCTATATTTTGAGAGTCTGCTGATTTCTGGGCATATAAGTTACTCTTCAGATGATCATTTTCCCGGACTCCAATGCAGGCTTCTTGTTAAAATTTTACTGAAAGAGGATAACACTATTTGTTCAGCACAGAAAAGACCAAAAAATAAAAGCAAGATGAACTTTCACATTTTTTGATGTCTTAACTAGCACCATAATTTTCCTCTTCTCTGTAACTATAACCATTAGATAACATATCACAGTTATAGTAAAATAAATATCAGCTTTCAAAAGGCAAGAATTCAACATAGGCAGTTTAAGAATTAAACAGTGTCTGTTCCACCCTTTTTGCAGTGGAATAAATGACCACAGCAGTTGAGAAAGTAGCACTCTACTCTGCAATTAGAAGTGATGGATAAAATGAGAGTAAAACTGCAAAGCTGTCATTTTCAGATATTAAAAAGACAACATTTTTCTAAGCTAACTGCAAAAATCATTTGCTCATCTACTTATTCTGCTTAGATGTAAAAAAAAAAATAAAAGCTTTATAACATTTAACATTTTAATGATTCTGGAGAAATAGCAAACTTGGGCCCAATTTTCCTCTCATTGGACATGACAAGAATTTTTGTCTTTGAACTCAGAGTAAGTGGACTTAGATCCTTGGTTTTAAAGGAAATTAATATTTGAGAAGCTGATAATATAAATTTAGAATATGATGTTATGGTTATGGTGGCAAAAATTTGGAGTTAACACTTTTAGTCATACTAAATTCGGACAAATTTCTTTCTTTTCATCTTGTGCTTTCTTCCAGTTTATGAACTTTCTGAACAGTTACAGGTCTGTGAGGCAAACATCCAAACTCCAGGAATGAACCACACTAAGATCCCCTTAAAAAAAGAGCCAGGGTCAACTTTCCATTCCCCCATTAAACCCATGTTAGGCTTACAGTTCCCTAGGGCCAAAGGGAGGAACTTCCCTCAAGGCCGTGACCTTTGTAGTAAGCCAAGAGAGTTTTGATGTTTTCCTTGAAAGCAGGGAGTTTCCCTAGATGTGCACAAATGTTTCAGATATAGGGTCACTGCTAAGCAGCAAAGTAGCAGCGAAAAACCTAGTTCCAAATTCACATTTTTTGAGAAGAATTGATCAGTGGCAGCTCACCTGCTACAGCACATAAACCAAACACCTTTTCTGTTAAACAACTGTGTAAGTGTGACAGTTATAGAGGGGTCAGAAAAGGTGGAAGCTCTGGGCTGGGTTCTCAGCTCCTGGAAGCTCTGTGGTTATATTGGAGTCAATGGATCAATATGGTTTTCTCCATGAGAAGGCTTGGCCATCCAAGCCATTGGAATGTGTCCCAGGACTTGTTCTACCAAAGCCATTTAGCAGTTCTGCCAGCACAGGACAAACTGTGCCATGTTCTGCAGAACTTATTAGGTGCAGGAAAGTCCTCAGACTGCCACACAACACTAAACTGATTATTGTTCACATCATAAATAGTGGCCAGTGCAGCACTGCAATGAAAGGTGATAGTTTCTTTCCCAGAGGGACCTTGTACCAGGCTGGTAGCTGACTGGTGTGCTGCTCTATTTGCCAGTACTGCTCCTTGCCTGGGACATCACCTCTGAATGTGTGTTGAACCAAATGCTAATGAGTATGGCCCTGTTAACTGTGCACTCTCAAATTCCTGAAAAATAATGATATTAAAAACTATTGTCCTTATCTAAATACTACTCTATTTTTCCTGTAAAGGGCATTAAGTAGTTTTCAGTGTCAGTACTAAAGAAAAAGCTGGGAGCCATTTGTAATCCTGACAGTACTGTCCCAAATTGTGAGTTATGACCTGCCAGTCATGATGCTACCCAACCACATGTAGCCACTATCACCGCATCACCACAGCTCTGCAGTAGCATATTCCTCAGCCAGCTTAATTTTATACCATATTTGAGGAGATTTTTTCTCCAAGAGCAAACCTAATGTTCCTACCTGCCCTTTAATCACTTCTGGTTCATAGCAATCTGTGTCAGAGAACATTATAACAATAATATGTAACTCTAGGGAACACTGATATTACATAAACTGCAGCATAATACTTAACATATTAAATTCAATTTCTCAATTTAGCTATTCTCTGTCTGTTTTACTTGGCTTTAAACTAAACAAATTTCCAGTGCCAAATGCAGCAGTTGGAACTGACCACCTACAGCACAAGATTAAGGAAATGAAAAAATGCTGTGTATTTGTTCTGAAGCTAAAACCTCCTTCTCTTCAGCAGAGGAACTTCATTGATTATAAACCACACTGCTTTAAATTAAATAAAATGGAAGTATAATGAGCTATTGTGGAGTGAGGTATAGTTTATGTAAAGTTTTTCAATCTCATAAACTCAAAGGGAGGTCACTCTTCTACTAAAAGAATTTCCCAAGCTTCTCTATGAAGAAACATTTATCTGTAAACCTGGCAACTTTATTATAAAAGACAGTACAAGTAGTGAAAGGGAGAAAAGTTGATTTTGGTTCATTTGAGGCCATTTTACTTCTTCATATTTACCCTGTCTGTAAATAACATCTTCCTGAGAGTGTCACGTCTTTTGGGGCTCTATGGAGCAAATCCCTGCTTTGCCACTTCAGTCAAACCTCCAGAGGCTTCAACCTGACCAAGCATGCGGAACACAGGAGCCACATCCTTCAGCCTCACAGTCTCAGAACTTTGTCAGCATCTCTCTAACTGCTGTAGCATGAAGCTACAGTAGGAGTTATGGAGGAACACAGCTTTCTCTGTTTGCCCAGACACAGAAGGTGACCTACACTTCCTGAGTTATTCTGACTCCAGTGAGTGTGCTCAACAGGAGATGAACAGCTGCAGATGAGAGAAAACAGACCCCAGAGGTAGCGTGGCCCTGATGCCTATTTCTGACAAGAGGAAAGTACATGCTTATTTCTGAGTCTTACTAGCTCACACTTTTTTTAAAGTTTATCCAGCCACCTAAAACAAGGAAAAATTAAGGTGTAAATTCATTCAGAAATGTAATAGTGGAGTCATTATGATGCTTTCTCAAGGACAGGTACAGTTGTTTGGAGAATGTAATTGTCTAGTTAACAATATCTTTCTTAACCTAAGTTCTATTAAAGTCAAAGAAAATAATTTCATTACAGTTTGTGTGTTGGAGAAGAGCAATAATATATAATATTACATAATATATAATAGGTGCTATTCTATGAGCTCTCTTACATTCTGTCTAATTTAAACCTGATATTTTAAAAATCATTCAGTATATATTTCAGTCTGTCCTGTACGTCCACTGAAGGAGCATGACTGAAGATTCTCCACTCCCATGTAAGGGAAATAAGTTCAATTTTGCCATTTATTTTAAAGCTTGACTTGCATACTTATATTACTGCATACTTGTGTGAAATCCAAGAAGTCTGTTCAAGTTACAAGTCAGCTCAGAGAGAAGCAGAAGCACAGGAGAAGAAAAATATAGTATATGTTCAGTGCCTGCTGAGTATGGAATCATCAGGTCACTTGAAAATATATAAAATTAATGTCAGATAGAATATCGGAATTTTAGTCAAATTATAACCATTTTGAATAAATAATTTCCAAACCAATTTAAATGGTGGCTTCTTACAGCTCCCACCTTCTCTGTCATTCCTGATGAAGTTGTAGTATATTGGATAGCTGCTACTAAGCCTGTTCTTCTTTTCACTGCACCAGCTGCATGCATAGTAGCCATGAGATATCACCAGAAGTAAAGAGAGTTCTGTAAAATTAGGGAAAAGAAGAGATTCTATGGTAAAAAGTCCATAAAGCACCAGCACATCCTGGTTTACCATGTCCCAAGTAGAATGTTGAATGACTCTCATGAATGAAAGCATCAAGATTTGTGACTCATTTCAGAGAAAGTAAATAGCAACAGACTATTTAAGAGATCTCAGAAAGAAACCACATTACATTGTAGATCTACAATTATGTCAAGAAAGACAGAGAGAATTTTTAAAATAAAGAAAGACCAAGAGACTGAGAGCAGGCATCACTAGAAAGGTCATGGGGGTGAGTTATGTATTAAGCTTTCTCAAAAGTCAGCCAAGAATTACTATACAGCCCAATGTGGAAAGTTTTTTTTTAATATCTTTCTCTATAATGATAGAGAAAATTAAATTCTAGTAATTTTATAGTTAACACATTCCCAAACTGTTAGTTTTATTCACAGAGATGGTTCCTCAATATATTTTACTAAGCTTCACTCTAGCAGATTGGTAATTGTGGCTTCAGTCCAACAAAGCACACATAGAGGTGAACCTGTGAGTAGTTGAATAGATTTTAGTGAAGTATAGATATGTTTAGGGTATTCATACACTGAACTGCTTTTCTGGACCATGGTTTAGATGAACACTATCTCTATATCACTCCATCAGCCTGTCCAGCAATGCAATGAAGCCAGCAAAAAGTTAATGTGATTGTTAAGTCATTGGAAATAGGGCATGCACAAGTCTAGGAAATCATCTTGTGGAAGCATTTGTCTGAAATTAGTTCTTGGTTTCTCAAATTAGCTCATTTTTCTGAATAAGAGAGCTGACTATTCTGTCCAAAAATGATGAAATTAAATAAAATTAACATACTCAGTGATTAATCAAAAGAATAGGTGGCACCAGATTGCAGCATAAGAGCACATTTTAAAGGAAAAAGACTATTCAAAAAACAAATGCAAAAGATATATGTGTTTTGTTAACAACAGAAAAATAGTATTATTCATGTATTTTTTTTAGTTCTGAATAATATCCTGCTAATTAAAATTAGTGTCAGCTAAATTTCCTGAATAGCATTTTAGCAACAATAAAGAAAACAATCCAAATTTCCTTTAAATACTTTGCTGCACATTAGAAATAATTATCAATTAATTTACTTAAATACCAGGCTTGTGCTACCATAGTCAATGAGGCTTGTACTATACAGCAAATTAGATTGCAAAACTCAAGCAGGATCAGAAGGCAGGGGCCTATACTGAAAAATCATGAAATGGTGCTGAGCTCAACAGGCAAAATTATCCCCAAGGATTTGTGCAGCGTTGGACCAGTAGCCTGGATGGGCAGCCAGAGGCAGGTGCTGACAGAACAGTGCAGGACACATAGCATTGCACTTGTCTAACCAGGCTTGAGCCTCTTCCCAGTGAACAAAATCAAGAAGTGAAGGTTGACAAAGCTGCCTGGGTGATTCATGAGATTAGGTCCCATTTCAATGTGCCTTAGGTATTCAAGTCTTCCAGGATACTTGGGCTAGAAAACACAGATTTTCTGAAAGAAAGCAAAAGATACGTAAAAACTCAGGATTTTTTACTTCTCTAAAAAAACACCTCTGTGTGTATGTGTGGTTTTAAGCAACTTTAAGACATAGGTTATTTCATTTAAGTTTTTCTCTTTCTTCTTCTACCTTTGAGAACACGGTTCAGAGGCTGCTGAAATCAATGAAAGCCTTTCTTTGTATCAGTGATTTTGAACATCATCTGTGAAAAACCATCATGCAGTTTGCAGACAGACATCTGAGCACAAGCACTACACTTTATTTGCACTCTGTACTTGAGTCAGGAGACTATTTGATATCTCATATGAGACCTTCTCTGATCTATCTTGCTTGCTGTGCACAGGAGCATTATCAATAGGTCCACCTGATTTTAAGAAGATTAAGAAGGTAAAAGTTAGTACGGAGTTACTGTTTTTCCACAGGTGATTAGACAGGGACCATAGAATTTCCTCTACCTATTACAGTAGGATTACTGTAACCACGATCCAAGGATATAAAAGAAACAGGGAGGAAAGTTGCTTTCATTGAACAGTTTGAGGTGGAAAAGTACCAAGTAAATACCTATTCAAATCTGAAAAGGCACAACAAACCTTCAGCTAAGTAAAGATTAGAAACAATTGGTCCAAGTTCACTATGAGAAAGCAAAACAGTTACATAATTTGATCATCCTTTCTCCTTCTTTCAAAGTACTACGGTTTATATTAAACCTCAATATTAAGCCTTTTGCATCAGGGTGGAGAAAAAAAAAGTCAGCCAAGAACTGTGGGGAGCTAGTTAAAATGAAAGTGGAGGATATTAAAATGTCCTATAATCTCAATATCTCTACTTAATCCATGGAAAAATTCCCTCTGTATCCTGTTTCCTATGCTTTTATTGAGGTTATTTTCTATGTGTAGAAAACACATGAGAAGGATATGAGGTCCATGATAACCAAGACTGATACTTCTAATTTCAGTATTTGTGAGCAGAAGCACAGGGAAAAGTAACATAGAGAAAACAGGGGAAAACTGGAGAGAACAGGCTTTGGGGAAAATAAAAAATCAATGTTGTAATTTTTAATGTCTATTCATAGTTTCCTGCATATTGTTTCTCTCAGTTGTGGCTGTACAAGTCAGGACAGGTATAGACTGTAGATTTTCAGTTTTATATTAGTTAACTTGGTTTCTTTATTCTGTCAAGGTTCCTTTCATGATGAAAATGAAAGGGGGAGGGGAGTTTAAAAAAAAAAAGTCTTGGAAGATGTTTCCTCGAGTGCCATAGTTTTGGTTGGTTTGGCATTTTTTTCCCTAATGGGCACAAGATGAATTTTGCCACAAATATTTTCAATCCTACTAAAGAAATCTATTCTGTTTTAAGTAGTGTTTATTACAGAAAAGTAGAAAAAAAAAGGCATCAGGGCTTGACCTTAAGTTCCAGGAGGCTTTGTGAAAATAAATAGGAAAGGTATTTTAATATTGAATTGAAATGATAGGATAGTGTGAGTGTGTGTGTGTGTGTGTGTGTGTGTGTGTACACCAGATATTTCAGGCTAATGTGAAGATACCTACATTTTTTCCTATCCTATTTCAAATAACAGTTACTGCAATTTTTCTTTTGTTTTTTTTTCTTTGGGATATTATCAGTTTTTAGCTATATGTTCTAGCTTAAAACATGAATGCAAAGAGTTGATATTTTCCTAGGCCACAAAGACCTTAGTCTTGTTTAACTTTAAACTTAAGTAGTTTAGTAGTTTTAACAGTGATTTTTTGTTGTGGAGTAAGGAGCTGAAGAAAACAACTGCCATATAATGTGGAGAGGAGGCAGAAGATTGTTATTCTTTTGAACTAGAATATCAGAATTTCAAAGAGTGAAATAATGTCTCACAGTCTAATATGTTCTTTATTCATAACATAATCTACCTGTACACTTCACATTTTCCCCTTGGCCTTGCAGGAGAAAAAAATTTTCATTATATTTATGATTTGTTACACATAAAATATATTTTAATTTCATTGATGTAATTTATATTACATTTGTAAACAGATACATCCTGTCTAAGCAATGCACAGCAACCTGAGGGACCCGGGGGTACAGTGACTCATTTAACAAGCAATTACCTCGGAAAGATTAGGGAATTAAACTATACCTGACAAAGCTATTGCTGAGTGAAAGATTCTGTTCTGGTTTTCTTTGAATGACTTTGTTTTAATTCCAAAAAAATCACCTATATCTGATAAAAAACATTATATCTGATAAAAAATATTACATGACAGCAATGAGAGCAGGCTTAGAGCATGCCAAGTGCTTATTAAAGAAACTTTTTTTTTAAGATAATTTAGACAATTCCACAGAAGGAAATTCCAGATATTCCCATTGCTTTAAACTATGAACAATTTTTTAGTCCTGAGTCCTAACATTCTTATCTTTCACAAATGAATCAAGACCAAAAAGATGGACTTATGTTTCATGACCTTGTTATAGTCCAGTTTCAACAAACTATTCATCTGAACCTGGTGGTTTCAGAATGATACTCAAAGCTGGTGCTCACATTCATCCTTCCCTCTTTTACACATTCATCCTTGACCCAGTGGAAAAGGTTGAGGTGTCAGTCTGGGACTGCCTGGGGTCAGTTTTCCACGAGTGTTATTTCTGGACTCTATCAGAAAGAATAGCAGCATAATACAGAGATCTGAGTCAAGTATCTTTAATTCAGTACTCATGCCGATTTGCTGAACACTTGCATAAAAAAATTTGTTTCTACTCTATTTTCACTGAAGCTATTACCAATAAAACTGCTTGTATAATTTTTCAGTAGCATCTTTGTAGCTTGACAGGAAGTGACAGCACAGTGGGAATAGTTATCTATACTTCCAGACAACAGCTTTGCTGAATCACTATATTCTATATGATCCTGCATTACCCCATACTTAAAGGCATTGTTAAATTGAATTTAAAGGATTCAGTTTGTGAAATCTGTCTTACTGTGGTTTGTTGGGGGCATTTTGTTTGTTTCTTTGTTTGCTTTGGTTTGGGTTTTTGTTTAATTTTTTTTTGTTTCATTTTTTAGCTTGTTATTTTTTCTTTCTTTTTTGTGGAAATGATGGAACTTCCATCCTGCCTCTTTTGAATTTCACTCATTCTGATGACATATTGTTTCACAACGGGGTATCAAAAAAGATCAGATAGGCCAGAATCAGATAGATCTTTATCCTGAAATGGAATTTGCATACAACAAAATGTCAGGTGTTGATGAAAATGTTGTTGATTCTTTCCACTTTTATTTTGCACAATTTTAGAAGTGATCACGGTAATCTTCAATCCTCTTTTCTGTCTTTTAGCAGTGCATGAGCCTGAATAGCAGCTCAGCCTGCACACATGGCAAAGAGAGACATTTACAAGCAAAGATTAGAATCCTTATTTGGAATAAACCATTGCAGTTTTATCACAGACCATAGATATCAGCTTAGGATATGACTACTTCTAACTCATAGAAACTGTTTCTGCAAGATGCATAAGCTACAATTATCCCTATTCCATGATTCCTAAGTCACCTTATTTTCTTTGGAGAAGTGAAAGACAAATTAGCTGACACACTTAGAACAGAAATGGGTATGGGAGTAGCATGATACCAGACCAAGAAGTGCCAGAATGAGTTGGCAAATAGATACCATGACTTAATTCTATAATTATCTCTTCTGAAGAGCAACACTGCTGAAGTTTGAAGATCATAAAACCCTTAGTGAAACTTGTCTGAAGTTGATTCATTTGGTTTCTCGTTGAGCTTGTTCCTCAAGGCTAATCTGCATCTCTAATTGTGTTTTATGTGCTTGGAATACAGTTTACCACCTTTTGTTTCTACCATTGCATTAAATAATTCAGTAGTTATTTTACAGCTTAGAATAAATACTCTGTTTATAAATATTACAATAAGCCTATACAGTAATTCGACTGTCATTCAAGTAAGAAACTGAAAACTCAGTCTTCAAGCTCAGAGGTTTAGAGGTGAAAGCTAACAATATCCATACCATTCTGGGCAAGATTGAGACCCTTATTTTCAGATACACAGAGGAGCAGGAGAGGTGGAATTCCCGCAGAGCTGCATGCCTTCTGCATCAAACCAAAGCTGCAGTCTTTTTCATCCTGTTTTTGAAGAACTAAGGTGTCTGTTGATTTGAGTCTTATGCAGAAGAACTTTTAAAAGTACCAGAGAGACTTCTGCCCTGCAAAAATAGCTGAACTATCACTTAGTATATAACATACACCATTACCTCCAAAACTGTTAAAATTGAGATTCTTCCTGTGTCTGGGAGTGCAGAAGAGATACATGTTACTGAGATGTTTTTCACTAAACTCTGAGCAAACATTTGGCATAAATTTGCTCCAGAGGACAAAAATCCACTTCTTAAATGCCCAATCCTGGTAAGCCTGTTTCTATTCATGTAGAACCATGACACTTATCCATCTGAGCTGTGAGGAAGACAGTTCTAGACTTATCTACTCTGTACAGATGCCAGTGAGATGCTAGAGGAAACTACCCCTCTCCAGTTAAAGAACAGAGTTTGGCGCATATTGGTAGGGTACAGGGCAAGTTCCATTTTCTTTGATCATAAGTTTACACATCATCCTAATCAAAGCAACACACTTTGCAAAAAGAGGGTAAGGAAAATCACCCGTCTGTCTTGGTGTGTTAATACTTCTCCCTAAAGACACTGGTTTTTCAGAATGTTTGAGTTTTTCTGTCCTGCCTCTGACAGGGAGTGCTTTTAAAATAAAAAGAAAATTACAATCCTATACATGTAAAGCGTCTGTGTGTACTAAAATGACTTTAAAAGTGATAAAATGGATGCAAGGTAATATTCTGTAGTAAAGCAGCCAGCTCTAGTGTACCACATTAGTGAAGGGAAATAAAGTTGCAAAGAGATTCTTTTTGGTTTAATGCCATTCCTATGAAGACTGTATTTTACATGATATAAGTGTACATTTGTAAGAATCTGGTACATAAACATGAGACAAATTTACTCTCAGAAGTCACAGAAAGATGTGGGTAATGTGTTCATTAGTATGAGTAGAAAATAACTTACAGTTGAAACCAGGAGGAACATCACAGTTCAAGAAAGTGATCTCCACTGTGCTTTTCTGCCTTTTGAGAGGGATCTGTCCAGGGGTGAGATGGTCCAAGACTAGGACTTTTTTCTTCTGACTTTTGTCTAACTGTCCTGTTACTGAAGGTGAATTAGCACAAACCTGGTTAATCTCAGATGAAATGCAAATTTCTTGTAACCATGTGGTCCAAAACAAAAGGATTAAAATCTGTGAGTATTCCAGCCCTTCAAGAAGTGATAA